>NC_087261.1:30705316-31005316 GCF_037042905.1 Lytechinus pictus
ATGTAAATCAACAATTTATTTTGAAGAAATAGATGGATGATTGATGTATGTGATAAATGCACAACAATAGCTCACTGTGGAAGATAATATTGCAGAATTTCATTTACAATGCAATTAAATTTGAATATTTGAACCTACATGTATACATGTATAGTCGTCTGTCAACATTATAATGGTATGGAGGTATGGTCAATTCAGCTACATGTATGTAATACATACATACATTTACAAGAAGCACCAATTCATAGAATATAAAGCAAGTGACCCTCATGAAATTATAATAAACTTTACTTTTTGCTCACATGGTTTTGCAGGAATCATGGGATGGTTTACCTGTAACCCAACACCTAGAGAGTTCAAACATTATATAATGAGCACATCAAAACTTATTTTATTCTAATAATGGTAATGCATATGCACACAAATTAACCTATTAAAAATACAAAATGACTTTCTCATCTTCTGTATTCAAACTATAAATGTATACTCTAAATACAAATGGATCAAAGCGGTTTACTAAACGTATACATGGTTAAGCAAAATGCGCCCATTTCATTTAAATAATGATCAAACCAGTAGCATATCCATAGCAGATGGTAGGTATAAAAACAAATAAAAAGGAACTATAATGAACATAATATCTAATTAATTTGAACCAAGTTCAAAATCTAATCATATATTGGAAGCTTTGTATGTCTCTATAGATCTAAACAATACATAATGCAAGGATTGGAGAAAACATGACTATATATATATACTTTTAAATCAATTTTAATAAAATCCTACAATAAATTCCTTACAAGTCCAAAACCACCTGCATCATCAATTACAAGAGAGTGTCCAACAATTTGACTAGGTAAAGAAATAAGTCAAGTTTGAAATGCCAACTCGTTTGATTATTAATCATTATTAGAAAAAAAAATAATGAAAAAGAAATAAAACTAGATAAACATAAAAAATTTAGAATTACCCTTTGCATTAATTCACATAATTATTTTTTTGATTTGATATGGAATTCATAATAACTATATCCTATACTCATAGGACCTGATCATACTAGTCTGTTATAATACATTGTAAACAGTACATACATGTAGTGATATGGCAATTAGTATTGTCAAGGTTTTATATGATGCAGGCCAAGACATTTCTTTTATATAAGTAAAGTTCACCCGGGCAAGGTTAATGCTGCCTTTGCGTAAGGTTCAATAAGGAAATCCGCTGTTATTATGGCATTCGGTTTTCATATAAATGAAGTAAGAAATTTAGAGCAGCCCATCTGACAACATGAGAAAAAAAATTTCTTTCACATTTTCTTTTGCTCTACAGGCAGTTTTCGTCTAACGATTTGCTTTTCAGAAGTACCGTGTGTAGAATAGTGAAAATGAATAAGAGTGCGCCAACTTGGGAAGGACAAATCATGTTTTCGAAAGTCTTTCTTTGCAAGGCAGAAGGCCTATTGACTCACATTAATTTACTTTTGCATAGGAGAAACAGCTACTCTCTGAGCTCCAGCAGGGAATATATTTCAAAGATACCCCCAAGTTATTTGAATTATGAAGCATGGACAAAAATGACGTCTCATCTAACATCCTGTGTGTAGTATTCTCTAAGCTCAAAATATTTTGCAAAATTTTGATTGAAGACAAACTCTATCACCTATCCCAGAAATAAATGAATGAAATAAAACTGAAAAATATATCACCTGCCCAAGAATCAATCATCTATGAATGATAGTAAAAATATTAGAAAAGGCCCAAGTTAAATGACTACCATTGTCCTTTCTATTGATTATTGAGATGGAAGCAACTACACAGATTTATATTTAACAGAAAGTTGAAGTCTCCATGGAGCACAATTACTTTCCCCCATTCCCCACCATCCATAAAAAAATGTTTTTTTTTTAAATGCAGATGAAGGGAGGTGTGTTCAAGGTCTTGGGTCATCATCAGGATCCTTTGTTCCGTGTTTGAGGACACGACTGAACTCACGATAGTTGAACTTACCATCCTTGATAGGACGCCCTACGAACACTTCATCTACCTCATCCTCAGTGAAACGATCTCCCATAGTCATCAAGAGCTCACGAAGATAGGTTTCTGGGATTACACCTTAAGAGACAAGAAAGGGATAGAGATTAAATGAGAGGGTTATCAAACAGCTCATCCTCACTGAAACAATCCCCCATAGTTATCAGGAGCTCACAAAGATAGGTATCTGGGATGAAACCTTAAGAAAGATTAAAAGAGAGGGTTATCAAATGGCTCATCCTCAGTGAAACGATCTCCCATATCTCACAAAGATACATGTAGTCATCTGGAATAAAACCTTTTGGTCTGTTTCATAATTTAGACTTTAATACAACTATGGTAAATTTGCCATTATTGTGACTACTTTGGAAACCTTAAATGTCATTGATAGCTAAGCTACATTACCATGGTAATTGCTATAACATTGGTAAAAATTACCATATTAAAATGGAGAGGGATAATAATCACATTATGTCATGCAGGATGTGCAAGGAGAACAGTTTATAAGAGCTTAAAGTGTAAAAACATTAAGAACAATTATTGATAAATGTAAAGGCATAAACAGCAAACATACCAGAAGCTTCAGGGTCAAAGCAAGCAAATGCATTTACAATGACTTCTTCAGGATCAGTACCGTTGAGTTTCTCTCCAAAGAGTGTCAGGAACATAGTAAAGTTGATTGGTCCTGGAGCTTCTTTCATCATGTCTTCAAGGTATTTATCAGCTGGGTTTTTACCTGGTAAGATACAAGTTAGTCATTCTGGCAATAAGCTAGAGAATTCAGTTTCATGTTTGATGAAATGTCAATAATGTGTTCTTTGATGTTCTAAGTTTCATCACATGGGGTGTTCTATGGTGACATGTACAAAACGTACATGTATTAAAGCTTCTATGCAGATTAAGCTTGGAAACAGATATATGCTCAACACTGTGAACGAGTTTGATGCGCTCAATTTTTTTCACTTTAGGTAAACCATTTTCTTTAGTTTCAAATTTTTTGGTCTGATGTTTTCCATGCAATTCTGTGTCATTTGCTACAGTCTACATGTATGAATATTTCCTTATCAAAAAATTGTGAAGTAGTATACATATGTCCATGTATAAAACACAATTTATATCCAACACAATCATGTTTTTTTTCACAGAACTGACTGAAAACAATATAAAGTAAAAAAACAAACAATAAGAAAATCAATCACAACAGTAAAACATGAATTAAATATATTATGAAAATTGATAACAACAAATGGATTTATATAGCGTTTTTTCCAGAGGATACAAAGCGCTGTTGATGGCATAAGACAAGTTAAGATGGATGGTTAAATATAAGTGTGTTTTGAGATGTTTTTTTGAAGAGGTTAAAGTACTATAATTTTGCAGAAGGAATTGTTTTATACATATTATCAAGAATGTGGTTACATAATTTATACCTTCCCAATAATTTCATATCAGAATTTCATAAAACCTCAATTATTAAATCGTTCATACATGTACATGTACAAAAAAATTTCCTTGTATTTTTATAATAAACCAAGTCAGAGGAAAATGATTACTCTGAGAGCATCTAAATTTGTCCTTAATTGTAATGTACATATTCACACAATGCTGTAGAATACTATCTTCCTAAAGTTAGAACTAATTTTTCAAAGAATACTATATTTTATAGAGGTCCTCATCTTTGGAGTACTATTCCAAACCATCTTTAAAAGTATCAACTTTCTGTTAATAGCTTTAAACGTTCCTTTCGATTATTTCTGTTAAACATGTACTCAGTAACTTAATATTATACAAAGTATGTATGTTTACCACGACTTTTACTTTTTCATTTTCGCCCCCCCCCCTTCTTACTATCATGTATTTACTTTGGGGTCAACGCTCAACAAGGCAAATTGCTCTTTTTTTTTTATCCCTCATTCGACATAAATTGTTTTCTTTGTTTTCTTATTTTATTTTTCTATAACCATGTATTTATATGTTCATCATTGTTTTTACTTGTATCATTGACTTTTATGTGTTTTGATGAAGAATGAAATAAAATCAATTCAATTCAAGTATAATGATGTACTTACCAAGAGAGGCCAGCATATCATGTAGATCCTCTTTATCAATGAAGCCATCTCTATTTTGATCGATCATATTAAAAGCTTCTTTGAATTCCTGGATCTGTGCTTGGTCAAACATAGCAAAGACATTGGACGTCGCACGCTGAGCCCTCTTCTTTCCCTTCTTTGTTTTTGTTCTAGCTGCCATGATTGTTTATCGATGAACCTGTGTAAATTAATATATAAAAAAAAAGATATTCACTAAAGGTTGACGATTGCAAAATGGCAATCATTTTCATACATGTAATCAATGATCATTGCTTTTCCACAAGCTTTTTATTGCGCTGATGCAAATACATGTATACCAGCTTCTAAATTCCAAATTGTTTCATTACTCTGGCCTTGTGGTAATGCCCTCCTTCCTCAATGTTGTATCTTTGATAGTGTACATGTAGTAGACCATTCTGACTTGTATGTATACAGTCAATTCACAAACAGGACCTAACATGTAATGTACATGTACGAGACTGTATACATTGTACATGTACACGATGCACAGTGTACTGTACTGGTATTGCTGTACATTTCAGTCAAAGAAGAATAAGAAACTAAGAGCTCATATTCAAGGAGCAGGTGTCAGTTGTATGAACCAATCATAATTTGCTTAATGAATCAATAAGATAAATTACTGGGTCTACCCACCCACACATGTTAACATTCAACAAACAAAAATCAATTACCCTACCAAGGAATGTGGGGGGGGGGGGGGCTAAACGTGCATAAAGATCATTAATATTCACCATTTGTTTTGTCATAAAGTTTCACTGTAATTCTCTAGGTACATTTGGATTGAGATCATTGAGTCAAACAATATTCTGTTCCAAATAATACCAATGAAATACATACACTTTATACTTGATTATTTCCTATTAAATATTTTTTGTTATATTTCCAGTTAATAATTGCTAGAGTGAGTGCAGGTGCCACAATGCCTGAAATATCTTGTATATACAGTATACATGTACATGTAGTTTGTTTTAAAACTCATTTTCAATAGGGCTTCTACAAGTAATCTGAGGGTTTTTTAAGTACAGGTACTCTTCAAATTCAACAGACTAATACTGAAGGAACAGAACTTCTTCAAGAATTTGACTCATTAAAATGCCCACAATATCACTGCAATTAATATTTCTTGATTAATGAAAGTGATACAAACAACAACAACTATTAAAGAACTTGCAAAAAAAACCTCTAAAAATCAAACCTACATGTACATGTCCTTGGTTGCGAATTGCGATAAGGATCCTAAATATGAAAAAGACAATGACCTCTAGGCTCTGCCACAGCAGGGCACCATTTCATCATCACCCCAAATAGAATTCCAAAATCCAAAGAGGTCATTTGACCAAATTTCTTTCACATGTACATGTACAGTATATTGTACAGTGAGTTGTGAGTAACTTGCTGTTGTATGCCCTTTAATAGTTTTGTAGCCCTTTTAGAAAACCACTAATTTGTTCATTTTATTTTAGATTTCACCATACATGTACATTAAGGGCTAAAAAACAGTGAATATTTTCTATCTTGTGCACAACTTTGGTCACTCACTCACTGTGATATGGTCAGGGCTAACTTCATTTTTCACTATCATGAAAAAAAAACTCCAACAAAACATGTATTTCATGAGAACCGTTTTAATGGGGAAGTTCACCCTGATAAGTTAGTTTTACCTCAAGCAGAAAACTGAGAGAAAATTATTGAAGGTTTGAAGAAAGTCTATCACAGAATAACAAAGCTACAATGTATGAACTTTTCAAACTTTGATTTTGTGACATCACAGATGAGAGCATCTCCTCCATATACAAGTGATATTAGTTCCCAAAATAAAAATTTCTAAAATATTTCAAAGTTAGTTTCATTTGTGCAGTGAATAAACAGACATGTAATTTCATAACCCCTTCTACAAGAAAATTCATCATGCTTTGCACCATATGGGAGAGCTGCTCACATACATTCATGACATCAGAAATAAAAAAATTAAAATAAACAATGATAACTCTCTTTCTTTGATGGATTTTCAACAAACCCTCGCCAATATTTTTTGGTTTCATTTCCTCTTTTGATTTTTATTTCAATAATTGTCAGGGTGAAATTCTCCTTGAGGGTCCTATTATTAATATTATTAAGTGGTTCAAGATTCAAGCTCTATGCAGACTACATACATGTACCTTTATTTTGCGTATGGTAGATACATCTCAATATCTTGAAAAACTGATATAACCACAGGAAATAATTTTGCTTTACAAATTTGAATAACATTTTTGGTCATAAGAGAAAAGCTCTCAACTATAAAGTAATGTACAGTCCTATGTAAAAATATGCTATACAAAAGACTTAATGCATCGCAGTCTTTCAAAAATGTGGAGCAAAGTGTGATGCGATACCAGGAAAATTATTCCCTGAACCAACAGAAAAAAACTACCCAAATTTATTCAGTATGGTAACGTTCTAAAAAATAAAATCTGCATTTGTGAAAATATTGGCAAAACATTGGCAAATTTGTTACCTTTTGCGCAAGTTTTGTGAAAATCCCAACTTCTCGAAAAGCATCAAGAAATCATCATTTTGAGAGGACAGGTCTTCAAACAAGTACATGTATGTAAAATGTGAAACATGTACCAAACGATTTTATGGCATATTAACCTTCATCTGATACAATTACCTTACCTAGAGTATGTCTGCTTGACTTTTTTTTTAAGCTTTGCAAAACAATAAAACATGTGCAAATTAAGGTCGCCGTCACACCTTTTTTACAACATTTTTTTAAGCGGAGCATGCACTAGTCGCAGTCGATCGCCATTTAGAATTTTGAGATCGCAATACCAGCGAAACCCTTGACCCGTTTTATAATTCCTTCGAGTGATTTTGACCCTAGAATCTTGCCTTCTGTTTGGTATTCATGAATTTAGTTGAAATGAATTTTTAGGAATTGTGAGAAATTTTTGTTTGAATATCAACTTCATAATTTTCAAAACGTGTGCAAATTATGGTCACCCCATCATACATCCTTAAATTTTAATCCTCAAACAGATTATGAATATATACTTGTAAGAGTCATCTATTATTTAACTCCCTAAGAATTTATCTATTCCCCGGTGTTCTTGTTGTTGTGTTCAGGGTGTTCAGGGAGTATAGATGACACTCCCCACTACTGTATTGTATTAATCCTTCACACAAACATCTCAAGTGAAACGTGATACACAGGAGCGGGCACTTCCGCATGAACCCTAGCCCTAGCCTCCCGCATACAACACGGTACATGATGATGACCTACCCACGGTACGATACCGCAAAAATTCACAACAGAAAATAAAATGAGTCTACGCAGAATCTACGCTTTAAATTAACAGAGAATCAACAAATTTCACAAAAAACAATTGTGGATAAAAATGAACAAAACATAGAGTCTGTTGGTATACTAATTCGATTGAGAAATGTGACAAAGAAGTCAGAAACAGACGTTTCTTCTGACGTAATTGGAAAGGAATTTGTGAATCAGAAATCGACAAAACCATACACAACGAACGTCCAATGCAACAACACGCCCAATTCTGCAAGGTGGTTCTCTCACAAAAAATACAAGATGTAAATTATCATTTTCCTCGCAAATTTCTTGCTGACCTACAATCCATCACATACCATTCATGACTGGATTTCATACTACAATTTAAAATATATGTCTATGTAACATTAAGCATACAAATATGATAAATTATACCCGGTATTTACATTACCTTTGGACTGGAATTCGTGATGACGGTGGCCAAGCCTCGTATGATATTGCGCATGCGCGAGCATTCCGAGAAAGCTAGCTAGCTGCGGCCACGGATCTCCAGAATTCGCAAGACTCACAAACATGAAAAAAAAAAGAGTATAAATGATGATGATGAGGAGGAGGGATTGGACCATGATGATCATGACCATGCTGACGGTACTCACGGTAGTGAGGATTACTGTAAATGTACGATGACCATCGGTTGCTTTTTCTTGTAAATTTCTTTTGTTAATTGTAATCGAACGAAACATTTCCTATAGCTATTATTTGGAAACTGTTAGAAACAGAAATGAAGAAGAAAAGAAACAAAAAAAATCCAGGATGAGATTCATGTTCATGCTTTTAAAGATGACACATTTTTTTCTTCAAAATTTACCCCTCCCCTCCTTTGGCGGCGGAAGCCAAAAATTTTAGGGGGGGGACCACCACACAATTTTTTGACAATAAAAAAAAAAGGTTACCAACAAAAAATTAAGGGGGGGATCGTCCCCCCACCTAAAATTTAGGGGGGACACGTCCCCCCGCTTCCGCCGCCTATGCTCCCCTCAACCAAGAGCATGGCGTGTGCCTCATTTTTATCACCTTTTACGATGATTTTTGAATATCACTTGATTCGCTTCATTTCTGTTAGTCCTTTCTTTATTCTGGTTTATCGTGCAAAATTAAAAATAAGTGGTGAAAATACAAAACAAAATAAAATGACAATTGAAATTTAAAGAGGGTATTAAAGGATAAACGCCCTTAAAAAGGCCCATTTTCAAGTCAGAAGTAGGCTCCCTGTTATATGAAAAAAATCAGCTCGCGAAAATCGCGTTCGCATTATTGATCTAGTCCTCATGATCACGAAGTACCCAGAATTATAAAAATAAAGCTCACCAAAGTCATGTACTTAAGACTTTCTCCAACTGGTGTAAAGAGAGAGGGGGCTTACGGGCCATGGACCCTAGAAGTTTCAAGACCCCCACATAGATGTATTCCATGTGATTGGCGTGAATATAACATCGTAGGAGATTTCTATTATATTTGGAGCTATATGGGGTGCCTAGTCATTGAGATAACATTAATTGCCAGTTTATATATGAAGAGTTTGGTTGCAAAAGGGGCTAGATCCACTTTGGACCCTTCCGATGAAAATAATATTTTTTTATTCTCCCATATACATGTAACATATTATGAGAAACTAATTTGCCATGATGTACTACCCTGCCGTGTGAACATAAACTTGAGTATCAAAGAAATCTACCTGTCTTAAATAAAATAAAAAAATTCATTAAAAAAAATTACTATTGTAGATCAAACCCCTCTTGCAAGCAAACTGAAATGGACCCAATACCTTTTTAAATAAAGAGTAATATTTTTTGCCACTTTTATTCACGTTTTAATGGGAATTTCACATTTTCTTTGGTATCATCATAGCGACTAAAAATCTTTAGGTTTTGAGACAAAAAACAATAAAATTTTATGAAAAATGGATCTAACCCCTTTTGACAAATGAGCTCTTCGAAGTGTTTGTTTGCAAAAGGGGTTTTTGTCGTTCTCCCATATTGCTATATCTTTATGCGAAACTAAATTTGTATGATACATTACCACGTGAACATAAAATTGGGTGTAAAAGAAATCTACCTGTCTTTATATTTTTTTTTAAATATTTTTTTACAAAAAAAAAAATCCTTTGTGGATCTAACCCCTTTTGCACTCAAATTGAAATGGATCTAACCCCTTTTGAAAAAAAAAGTGATTTATTTTTGTCATTTTTGTTCAGTTTTTAATGGGAAATTCAACTTTTCTTTGATATCATCTCATAGAGCTACTAAAAGTCTATACGTTGAGGCAGAAAAAAAAATCTAATTTGATGAAAAATGGATCAAACCCCTTTCATTTCAATTCAATTCAATTCAATTTATTTTCATTCTTCAACATAATACAAATAATTACATGATGAATCAATTCAATTCAAATAAAAGCATGAACAAAATTCAACATTGAATAAATAATATACATATTCAATAAGTGATTCTCAGATATAAATTAACATGCATGTCAAATTCAAATCAATATAATCAATATAATTAAATATAATTAAATCAATATAATCATTTATCATGAGAAGAAAATGTCGACATCTTTTTTATAATTGAGCTCTTCATATAATATATTCAATACAACACTGGCGTACAGATTGGGGACATGGACCCCCCTCCCCCTCCCTGGAAAGGGGAAAAACGCAAAGAGAGAGGTGTGAACTATCATCATCTGGATATTATGTCAGAATATATCACAAAATTGGGGTTTTGTAATCAAAAGATGTCGACATTTTTTACTCGCTCGCTTCGCTCACTCGTATAGAAAAAAAAATTACGTCATATCCTGCCCCGTCAATTTTTATTGGCTCATTTAGTCCAGGAAAAATAAGGTTTGACCTCAAACAAATTGCAACATAATTTTTTTCACCGCAATGCATTTCCATGAAGTCCCCAAAATGACATACTAAAAGTCCAGAAAAATCCAAGTGGTGGAAAGACGTCTAATTTGCATAAATCCAAAATGGCGGCCATCGTGAGAACTTTTCATAATTATTATTAGTAGTACAAACACTCATCTGATCATAGCACTTTTAAAAATTATAATTAAAGCATTAAAAGTTCTCCAGTGTTATATCTTACCATAGGCTTCATTTTGAAATTATGATGCAAGTCAGATTTGACCTCTGCTGACCTCTAGAGGTCAATGACCTTTAGGTCAATGACCTCAAAATATCAGAAAATTTATGTTTTGCATCATTAGTTCATGATAAATATGGTTATAATGCCAAAAGATATTCAATATTGATTTCAGGGTATCCTGATATTCTAGAATGAAGTTTGTGTATTATAAGTTTTGACCTTTGACCCCGGAGCACTGGCAAAGGTCAATGACCTTAACATATTAAAATATTGATGCTTAATGTAGCATCAGTCATGTCAGTGGTTTATGAGAAATAGGCCTCTTATGTAAAATTGCAATACAATTTATTCAGCATGAAAATATTGTAATGCATTTCCATGAAGTCTCATAAATGACATACTAAAAGTCCATGTCGTGGAAAGACGTCTAATTTGCATAAATCCAAAATGGCGGCCATCGTGAGTATTTTTCATATCTATTAATAGTAGTACGTATAGTGATCTGATCATAGTTCTTTCAAAAAATATTATTAAAGCATTAAACTTTCACCAACTGGTATTATATCTCACCATGTATGCTTAATTCCAAAATTAGGATGCAAGTCAGATTTGACCTATGCTGACCTCTAGAGGTCACTGACCTTAAGTTAAATAACCTCAAAATATCAGAAAATGTATGTTTTGCATCATTAGCTCATGATAAAAATGGTTTTAATGCAAACAAAATCATTCAATATTGACTTTCAAAGTAACCTGATATTCTATAAAGAATTTGATGGGTTATAAGATTTGAACTTCGACCCTGCAGAGCTAGAGAAGGTCAATGTCCTTAATTTATTGGAGTATTGACGCTTAGTGCTCATTGTTTTATGATAGGCTTAAATAGGCCTCTCTGTACAAAAAAAATTGCAATACTATTTATTTCAACACAATGCATATCCATGAAGTCTCTAAAATGACATGCACGTACCAAAAGTCCAGAAAAACCCAAGTGGTGGAAAGGCGTCTAATTTGCATATATCCAAAGTGATCCAAAATGATTAATCGTAGTAGTACAAACACTGGTCTAATCATAACACTAAAATTATGATTAAGGCAATGAACTTTCACCTGTGGTATATTTTATCATAGGTTTCACTTAAAAATTCATTTCATATTGAAAGTCAGATTTGACGTCTGCTGGACTCTGGAGGCAATGACCTAAATGATCACTGACGTCGAAATATCATAAAAATTGATGTTTTGCATCATAAGTTCGTTATTAACATTGTTAGTTTGTGAGAATAATTAATCTTAACTTGTAAGGTCGTTTGATTTTCATGAGAAAATAGGTGAGTATTAAAAGTTGTGACCTTTAACCTTGAGGGCTTCAAAGGTCACTGGATTTAAAATATGAAACTTAACTAGTTTACTAACCAGCTTTTGCTGAATAGAGCAACCCGGTACAAGCCACAGCAAAGTGAATATCTTCCATGGTACCAATCGCTTTGCAGCATGCTTTGCTATACAGTCCCATCTTCCAGAAATTTGGTGGAATTAAGGGTAGAGTAATTGCTATCCTCAAACCTGGGCAAGATCCAAATGTGCCTAAAAGCTACAGGCCGATCCCCCTACTCTGATATCTCTACAAGCTACTTGATGACCATCTCATCCTGAACAAAAGATCGTCCCATTATAGAACAGCATCCTTTTCCTAACCAGGCTGGTTTTTAACTTTGGAAATAATATACAGGCTAGGTTCTCAACCAGACTCAGTTAACTAACTAACGGGTGTAGAACATTTTGTTGAATTAACAACTGCATCTGACATTGGTCTACTCATATAATGGTACAACACATTGAAGACATTCATCTGACCAAACTCATCAAACTTCTACTAAAAAACAAACATTTCTTTATGGAGCTCAACAGGAAGACCAGCTGTGAATAATTAAAAAGAATTGACTCTTTCAAGGTAGTGTTCTCGCTCGAGTCCCATGTTCTTCAAACCCAACCAAACCAATGTTAGCTTGTTTCATCCCCGCAATCCTCATGCTTGGAGGAAACTCAAAACAACCTATGGTTGGAATTGTAGGGCCTACATGTAAATGATGGGCAAAAAATAACTTTTAAATAGTCAGAATAATTAAAAGAGTGTTACTGGGTATGGCAGGTTTTGACCCTTGACATCGGAGGGCCTTCAGAGATCATTTTCAGAGGTCAATGACCTCAAAATGTGATAATGTTGGTACTTAGCATCATTGGTTCATAAAAAAATGATACAAATGATATACAAATGATACAGTTTTGTTATTTTTCAACAGATCATTTGGGTAAAGATCGCAGACCTCAGCATTTGACTGCTGAGAAAAGTGAAAGGTCAAATATCTCAAAATATATCAACCAGTGATGCCGAGTACCAATATTTTTACATTATTTTAAAGGACAATTATCTTATGAGGTCCGCAAATTTCAAAACTCAAAGCCTGTAGCAATTATCTCTGGAATTTTCAGGCACGTAAGCGTTGATATGACAAATATTTTAACATGCTAATCAAGAACTATCGATGCAAAACATCAATATTCTGATATTTTAAAGACGTTGACCTTGAGGCCATTGACCCGTAGAGGTTAGCAAAGGTCAAATTTGACTTATACGCTAATTCTAAAAGGAAGTTTATGACAGGATATAACCACAGAGCTACTAAGGCTTTTATTTTTAAAAGGGTTATGATAAGACCAGTGTTTATACTATACCTGGAATGGGATAATCATGTAAAATTGTAATGATGACAGCCATTTTGGATTTAGGCAAATTGGCATCTTTCCACCTCTTGGAATTTACTGGACTTTTAGTATATCATCTTGGAAACTTGTATTGCAATATTTTTAATGAAAGTCTTGTATATCACTAACCAGTCAGTGTCAATATTCTAAAACGTATAGCTCATTGACCTTTGTCATCTCTCCAGACAGTGTCAGAGGTCAGAACTTCCAATTCACAAAATTCTCTCTAGAATATCAGGATCGATACATTGAAAGTCAATATAAAACATATTTATTTTTCATTTTAACCATTGTTTTATGAAATATTGATGCCTTATGCAAAACATCAATTGTCTGATATTTCAAAGTCATTGAATTATGATCAGACCAGTGTTGCAATGGAACTGCTAATATAGTAATCATGAACAATTCTAACGACGGCCTCCATTTTTTTATTTATGTAAATTAGATGTCTTTCCACTACATTGATTTTTCTGGACTTTTAGTATGTCATTTTGCAGACTTCATGAAAATGCATTGTGCTGAAATAAATTGTATTGTAATTTTTACACGAGAGGCCCGTTTATCATATACTACTGAAGCTAAGTATCAATATTCTAACATGTTAAGGTTATTGCCTTTGCCAGTGCTCCGGGGTCAAAGGTCAGAAGTTATAGTACACAAAATTCTTTCTAGTATACCTTCAAAATCAATATCGAATAATTCTGTTTGCTTTATAACTATTATAATATTCATCATGAACTAAAAATGTAAAACATCAATTTTCTGATATTTTGAGGTCGTTGACCTTAAGGTTATTGACCTCTAGAGGTCAGCAGAGGTTAAATCTGATTTTAATATGAAGCCTATGGTAAGATATACCACTAATGAACGTTAAATGCTTAAATCGTAATTTTTTGAAAGTGCTATGATCATACCAGTGTTTGTACTAATCATGAAAAATTCTCATGATGGCCGCCATTTTGAATGTATCCACTACGTGGATTTTTCTGGACTTTTAGTATGTCATCTTGGGGACTTAAGGGAAATGCATTGCGGTGAAACATTTTTGTTGCAATTTGTTTGCAGTTCACCCCCCAAATCAGTTATTTTTCCTGGTCTATAAGGCTAACACAATTTTACAAATTTGAAATGAAATGGGGTTGCGTTTATTTTTATACACACTGTACAACATGATATAGCCAGGGGCGTGACTTCGACAGCCCCCCCCCCCCCGCACGAGAGGGCTAGGCCTTGATGTGCCAGGACTTTTTATGTATAGCTAACAGAGAAACAGCTAAACTTATCTCTCCAAGTGGTTAAAAAGGAGTATATACATACATACAATTTGTAACTATATATACACTATACATTATACATATATATAGTCTTCTAAAATGCATACAAAAGCGACATTTGTGAAATTTGAGTAGTCAACTTTGATACCTTGTAAATTTATTAAAAAGAAAGAGACCAAGTTAGAATTTTATACACATGCTAATAGTATATCAATAAAGTTTTCTGGAACATTTCAAGGTAATCGCTTTATTTTTCTTAGATTTATGTAAAATCATGTATTTCCAAGATTTTCAATTTTTGGTAAAAATGACAAAAAATTTAGTTTTCCACTTAAAATATCATCCAAATTACCTATTTATCCTCTATAAATAGTACCAAATTATAGGAAATTTAATTTTCTTTCATATGACACCAATTTTGTGGCAATTAAATATTCATGTCAAAATCTATGTACAAAATATCAAATTTTCTGAAAATTTGGCGGCCATTTTGGATTTATGCAAATTAGGCGTCTTTCCACCACTGGGATTTTTCTGGACTTTTAGTATGTCATTTTGGGGACTTCAGGGAAATGCATTGTGGTGAAAAAAATTCTGTTGCAATTTGTTTGAGGTTGACCCCCCAAATCGGCTATTTTTCCTGGACTATTACGCCACTGCAAAGCATACAGATTTATGAACCAAACACTATTTCCGCCCTCTGCGTTTTCTGCAAGACAGCCGTAATTTTTTTTTTTTTTTTGCAGGAGTTTCTGCATTTTATTCATAAATCAATGATACATTAACATGTTCACATAATTGAATGAATACAATTTAAATGTGACAATTAAAGAGATACATTGTAAATAATACAGAAAAGACTGATAATTAAATCATACCTAAGCATGTGATAAAGTTCGGTAAAATACAGGGGCCAGCTATTATAAGCACAGAGGTGCTTGAAGCAATAGCAGCCAGGAGAGGGGGCTACATGAAAACCATCATAAATCATATTTGATAAATTGATCGTCACGAAATATAAGATTAAAAAATATATATATATTGGTAGAAAAAAATGGTAAAAAGAAGTGCAAGTGTGTGCATGTGGGTGAGTGCAGGTGAATCAAATTAGGTATACTTAGAAATAAGAAATTTTTTCAACGAAGCTTTAAACGAATAGAGAGATGTACATTGTTTAATATTCTGTGGCAATGCATTCCAAATATCTGGGCCATGGTGGCGTATTGTCTTATGAGCGAGTAATATTCTTGGGTTGGTTAAGTGAAGATCTATTGAATGTCGTGTTGGATATTTGTGAATGTCTTTGTTGTAAACAAAAAAATTGCGAAATGGAATCGGGATAATATTGGATGAAAATTTAAACATAAATATGGCCGTTTGATAAATGTTAATATCTTCAATTTTCAATGTCTTTAAGTTGTGAAATATTGGATCAGTATGTGCAATGAAATGTGAATGAGTACATATGCGGAGTGCTTTCTTTTGGAGACGGAAAATTGTTTCTATTTTTACCTTACTACTATACCCCCATACTAAGTTGCAGTAAGATAAGTGGGATAAAACGAACGAATTATAAAGCATAAATAATGATTTTTTGGAGAGATGATATTTTAATCTAAACAAAATTCCTATTCCTCTGGATGCCATCATGCAAATATTGTGAATGTGACTGTTCCACGTTAAATTTGAGTCAATCCATACACCTAAAAATTTGGTTTCTTGTTTTTCAATGATAGGTATGTCATCTATGTATACATTAAGGAACATATGTTTAGTTTGAATGTGTTTAAAATACATAAAATTTGTTTTGCTTATATTTAGGGAGAGTTTATTAGCTTTAAACCATTTTGATAATTTCTTTAATTCGAAATTAAGTGTCGGGACGAGTATATTTAAGTCTTTGTGGGAATAAAAGACATTTGTATCGTCTGCAAATAAAACGTAAGTTAATTCTCGAGATGCATTTACAATATCATTCATATAAATCAAAAATAGCAATGGACCTAAAATCGATCCTTGTGGTACTCCACATTTCATTGTACAAATATTGGATGTTTTTTATTTGAAAGAAACATAATGGCGTCGATTACTTAAGTAATCTTTGAACCAAGTGAAAACCACCCCCCTGATTCCATATCTCTTTAATTTACAAAGTAAAATGCGGTGATCCATTGTATCGAATGCTTTCGATAGATCCATAAAAATCCCAACAGTGTGTTCTTTTTTAGAGAGAGAATCAGATATTTTGTCGAATAATTGTAAAATAGCATAATCGGTTGAATGATTCTCTCTAAAACCATATTGATTTGGAATTAATATATTATTATTGTTAAAAAAGGAATACAATCGCTTGTAAACTATTTTTTCAAGAATTTTAGAGATACTTGGTAATAAAGATATTGGTCGGTAGTTGGAAGTAAGACATGGATCATCTTTCTTATATATTGGTATTATTTTTGCAATCTTAAGTGGATCGGGAACAATGCCATGATACAGAGAAAGGTTAAAAATATGCATGAGCGGTGAAGCTATAAAGTGAATTATTTGTTTTAATAAATAGACACTTATTCCATCATGCCCTGAAGATTTAGTCGGTTTCAAAAACCTAACAATTTCTAAGATCTCATGAGTATTAGTCGGATTAAAAAATAAAGAATTTTCCGGAAAGTCGTTTAAGTACTCAGAAAAGTCATTATCATTAGATACTATTTTTGAAGCTAAATTTGGACCGATATTATTGAAGAAATTATTAAAGGCATTAGCAACATCACTTGGGTTTCGCAAGTGTTGACCATTTTCTACGAAATTAATGTTATCATAGCTTTCTTTTTTCTTACCTAATATCTCATTTACAGATTTCCATAATGAATTTTTATTATCTTTGTTATTTTCAATTTTATCAGAAAAGTAAGATTTGCGAGCTAGGCGGATAACTGAAGTTAATTTGTTGCGAAATTTTTTATATTTATTTATGTTTTGAATTGTAGGCGATTTAATGGATATTTTATAAAGTCTATTCCGAGTAAATATGGATTTAATTATACCTTGTGTAACCCACGGTTGTTTGTTCTTCTTTTTGCTCGATTTAACTCTTAGTAATGGCACGTTTTTATCATAATAATAAAGAAGTTTATTTAAGAATATTACATAAGAGTCATTTGCATTTTGTTCTAGGTAAATATCATGCCAATCTTCTTCAGCCAAGTCTACCTTCAGGGATTCTATATTACGTTGAGTTTCATTTCGTCTGGTTATGTTTTCTTTGTCCCTAGGTTGGTGAGGGCGTTTATCATTTGGATACATTGCAAAAATAGGCAGATGGTCTGAAATATCATAGTATATTATTCCATTATCATTTTTATCAAGTGCATTAGAAAAAATATTATCAATTATTGTATTTGATATGTTAGAAATTCTAGTTGGTTTATTAACGAGATGTTGTAATCCAAATGATGATAATAAATTAGTAAAATGTTGACCTATTGTAGTATAGGGAAAGGACAAATCAATGTTAAAGTCGCCCATGATATAGATTTTTTTGTTTTCTCGAGAAACTGATTCGAGACTAGATTCCAATTCATTTAAAAATACATCAGCATTATTGGTTGGGGGTCTATAGATTACACCGATTATTTTATTCTTATTTTTAGCGTTAGAAATTTCAATGAATAAGGATTCTATATTTTGAAGTTCAATATCATGTCTTACTTTGTAATTAAGATCTTTATGTACATAGAGAGCGACACCTCCTCCCTTGCCAACTTTTCGATCTGTATGGAGGAGGTTGTAATTATTAATGTTGTAAATTGGAGGAGACATCGAATGCAACCATGTCTCTGTGAGACCAATAATAGAAAATGGAAATGTGTTTAATGTGGATAAAAATTCGCAGAAAGTATCAAAGTTTTTTGGTAAACTTCTTATATTTAAATGCATTAAACTAAAGTAGTCGGGAATATCACTTTGAGCTACTTTAAGAAAAGCCTTATTAAATTCACTGGCTGTATAATATTTACACTGGGGAGAAAAAGTTTCACCGTTTAGTATATCTGCTCTATTGAAAGAGAATAAATAGGATTTGGTTTGCAATCGTTGAAGAAGTAACCGAGGTGCATGGTGCATGTGAGTGCAAGTAAAGGTGTATGCCAGAAGCATTGAAGAAAGTGTTATACATGTTCACTTATGTGTGACGATCTGACAGACTCGGGCTGGTGCTTACATCATTGTCATTAAAATAAATTATATGATGGATCTTTGAAAATATTGAAATATCTTTGTCCAATATTTGGTAAAATAAGTTTTTAAAATAATATGAAATTGAAATGACTTTTTAAACCTTTGAATACCATTAACAGCTGGTAATAGAGATTTTTTCCAGACGGTATGGCGATTTCATTACATCATAGTGCCTTAAATGATTAACGTGCTTTACATTATTATATTCTTCACTAACATCGGGCCTGTATATCTTCTGCATAGGCATATCCATATGTATATACAGTGAATAGGGGATAGTCCATCTATAGAGTCATAAACTCCAACAAATACAATTATCAAGAGCAAAATGTGGTTGTTCATGAATAAACAGGCGTCTTCAATTTGAATAGAAAGTTTCTTGCCTCTCAGAGTTAGAAAAAAAAAAGGAAATTGCCATCAAACTGTGAATGGGATTGGAATGCATAAAGAAAAGCATTTACTTCTATGTCAGCAAGACATGAATGATTGATAATGTAATAGGGCAATACGGGCATTGCTGTGAATAACAAAAAGTACGAGATCAAATATATACATAACAACGTCTCAATTGTTATACAAATAGTGATTTAAAAGAAGTCGTTGAAAGAGCAAAGAGATCCTCATTAACATGGGATTCCGATACACCTATACGTATACTTTAAAACCGATTCAATTCTAATTGATCAATGAATGCAATATAGCTACAAAAAAGGTATTTATGTCAGACCATAATTGAAACACTCTAAATTTTTGCTTTGGAATGATGAAAGATATACAAAAGAATGCAATTATAGTGCATGGTAAACTCAGTAGACAATAATGTGATGTGTCGGAGACATGATTATATATGGGAACCTCATTTATCTGTTTGCAGGAATTTTTCTGTTTCAAACAATCAAACAAAGCATAAAGACCAAATGAGATGCCACAATTAAATCCGAAAAGGGACAAGGTGTTGATAAAATACAATAGTGCTCTTGGAATAATGTAGATATTTGCTTGCAATGCAACCTGTTCTATTAACACTCATTTACATGTAATTTAAATTACTTGCAAGTTAGACAAGAGCGTACGGAAGACAGATTACAGACAAACCAAATAAATGATGACATTGTATACAAAATCAGTTCAGTGCAAGACTTTAAACTGTTTGAATTGAATAAGCGATGACAATTTGCATAGGCATTCCACTATATATATTCATTGCATTGAACTGTTTGGAAAGGTGATTTTACTTGCAATGAGAAAAAAAAAAATCAGTTCTCTGCAAGACATTGAACTGTTTGAATTGTATAAGTTATGTTCATTTGCATAGGCATTCCACTATATTCATTGCATTGAACTGTTTGAGGAGGTGATTTTACTTGCAATGAAAATAAAAATCATGTGAATTCGACAGAATTGAAGTTGGATGGTCATAAACAATGATACAAAGTGAGATCACTTTCATTGGAGAAAATATACCAGAAGTTATTTTTGAAAGCAACTTTTAAGAGAATTTTAAAGGACATTCATTTTCCATACAAATAGAATTAGAGTTATTTTGCGTCCATTAGCATGTTTATAGCATGGAAAAAAAAAAAACAATGACGTATGCAAGTTTGTCCTGGCAAAAAAGAAGAAATAACTAACAAGATTGGAGGAGAAAGAGTAAATTATTGTTGTTTTTTTGCATAAATTCAATCATGCAGTGTATCTCATGTAAGCGTATAATGTAAGCAATATTCTTTTCCTCATTAGAAATACAGAGGTGGATATGTTTGGCAAAGAAAACTTCAGAAAAATATTTGGGAGTAATATCTCAAAACAAGTACATACTAGTCATATCAGCATATCGTAAATTATGACAGTGAAGAAACAAGCATTTATGTAAAAGCAATACCATAGTTATTTTGTTTAGTGTATTCGATAACAGAGAAATTTATTCAGTTTTTCCTGAAAAGAATACAAGAGAATCTCAGGTTCTCAACATGTCAATCGTGTATATCACCGATAATAGGAGTGATATTTCACATAAGCCTGTAACCTGCAATTTACAAGTAAAAAAATAATAATAATCGAAAGTCACGATGTGTGTACATAAATACAGCTTATCTTTCCCCTTAACAGTACGCTAGTATATTCAGTATTCTAATGGAAGTACCATCTGTTTTATATTTCTTTTGAAAACAACATTAAAAAAGGTAAAATAAAATGATCACAAGACATGTACACCTTGAATTGCCGAGTATACAGAGGATTCTAAACAAGGTGTAAAAAGCAGCGCTTTTGAATTACCATGTTGTTTAAGAAAAGCTGTATTAATGTAAACAAGCATGTCCAGCAAAAAGATGTTATCTTGGCCAAACTGTATTGAGATCACTCAATAGCTGATACGTGCATTTCAATTACACACTCATAAAGGTTTCTTGTGAAACAGGTTTGACGAAAAGAAAGATACTTTCCGTGAAAAAGAAGAATTATTTGCGTCTAAAAATTGTTAATATCGAAACTCAAATCATGATTGTATGTTTTCACCGATCAGTAAGAGTGGAATAAGCATGATTGATTTTTTAATGGGAATTTGATGAATAAAGGACTAATCCCTGATAATAACAATTTTGAAAATCACACAGTCTATACGACTTTAACTATCCAAGCATGTTTATATAAAACTTGTTGCAAATTGTGAAAGCAACTCTTTCAGTATTTTTGTATTATCATCGAAGTAAAAAAAAAGGTCGTACATATTTATGATATCTTATAACAGCTTTCATTTTCTCTCAGCAATAATACACATCGTATTCGGTAATAATGAATTTTATTACAGTACTGCATTTACAATGGAAAAAGAAATAATCTTAACAAGCTCACACGTACATGTATTTTAAACAAGCATTTATATGGAGTGCAAGGATAATGCTTTTGCAAATGCATGTAAGAAAAGAAGAAAAAGAGGAGCCGTGTGAACGTTTTAAGCAAATTTCTGTTCATAGAAATGCATTAAAAAGCCAGACTGTGTTTTCATGTTAAGTTACACCATTTATTGTTTACAGGCACAGTAAGACTACGTTCCAAAATGTAAATGCTTAATAAAAACTGTTCTGCAGAATAAGAGCATGACATGATTGTATTATAAATGTTTAATCACACTGTCGACTTTTAACGAAATGCACAGGTTTCGTAGATATTTAATACAAGACCAAACAATCCAATTATTTGATCTGGATAAGAATTTAATAATGTATTAATTATCTTTTTAAAATTCTTTTAGCTCAATCTTATATTGTGAAATTAACAAGATAAAGGTGTATAAATCTTGACATTTCTTTCAGATTTATCTTTTAAAATTTATGTCAACAGACTTTATAACTTCGTTAAAATGTCAATGAAACTAAACAAATATTTTAAATCATCGTCAAATCTTTCTCAGATTATCTTTTCATGAATATTTTTTTTCAATAAAATGAGCGAAAGTGGTGAATCTTACTTTGGTTTCATGTTCAGATTTGTCCGTAATCTTGCCTTTAGGGAGTTGATCGGAGAAGTCTTCATCCTCTGATTAACTTGTGATTAAATTTTATTCGTCGTTGTAGGTTTCGTCGTTGTAATCATATCATGCCGATCTCGAGCACCCCATACCGACATTAAAGAATAATAAATCTGTTTGTTTTTATTAATATATATACAGGGTTTAATATTTCACAAACAGACATACATATTGATATTCATGAAATACATTTACACATGTATCATCTTTCAAAGGCACAGTATTAAACCAGTATGCTTTTTTATTATTAAAAAGTGAAGTTTATGCTGAGATCGTTATCTTGTATTCATTATGTATTATGATTATATTGTTTATAATATGGATTATTTTGTATATTGCATTTGTAAACACATTTGATATTGTATTATTTTAAAGGCAGTTATAAAAGCAAGCAAACAAACAAGCAAGCGAGCAAACAAACAAACAAACAAACTACCAACCCAATCTTGATGCCTTATTAAAAAAGTTTAGACTGGCATATTCACTCCATTACAACACATTTAAAAAATACCCAAGCAGTAAAAATGGGACCCTATACAGGTAAGTCAGGGGCGGATCCAGGTTTGTCCAAAAGAAGGGAGGGGCGCACATTTCCCCAAGGGAAATTTGACAAGCAACAAAAAAAGTTTTCACTAAAAAATGAAGACCATTTTGGCCCGCGTAAAATTTGACAAGCAAAAAAAGGGTCGTTACTTGTGTATGAACGTAATTACGAACGGCATATTCCCACTTGAAATTATGACTCTCAAGGGGGGTGACAAGGGTCAGAGATGCCACCCCCTTGGATCCGCCACTGAGGTAAGAGTCATTTGAGAATAATATTTTATTAAAATGATAACCAAGATTGTTTTTCTTATCACTTAAATATTCCTCTTTTGTAATTCATAAAAACAATAAAATTTGAAGAAAAACAATCACCTTTATTTTTTAAATCTACACCTGTAGATATAACACTTGAGACACAAGAAAAGGCAATTGGCAATCTGACCATGGGATTGCCATCAACTAATCCAAACATCTTGTTTGTCAAGGAGAAATTGAAATTGATCTTTTTTAAATCTATCATCAGATTTTCCCACAGCGCAGTTATAATTGAACAAGTACAGAATAGATGGAGGAATGTCTTTAGACAATTTGGTTAATCTAATTGCTTGATTTTGAAAAGAAATAAGTTATTGATACCAATAGCTTTATGACAGGGGCTGCGGAAAGGGTTATGAAGGGGGGGGGGGGGCTGACCATGCAAAAAATCATACTTAGATGGTAATTTTTATGTGTTTTTTTACACGGTTTTGGATTTTTTTCACATTCAATAAATCTTTTACTATTCAGTTGTTTGTTTTCATCGACGTCCG
The DNA here is from genome assembly GCF_037042905.1 of Lytechinus pictus. Lineage (NCBI taxonomy): Eukaryota > Metazoa > Echinodermata > Echinoidea > Temnopleuroida > Toxopneustidae > Lytechinus > Lytechinus pictus. The sequence goes on from NC_087261.1 coordinate 30,729,050, forward strand.
ACCAAGATAGATGTCATTTAAAAGGATCTGCCTATCTTGAATGGGTATTTTTAAGTCGTACATATTATTTTCGCCATTTTATTAGAAGAATATACACTGTTAAAAAACCCTGATTTTACAGGGAAAAAAGAAAATTTTGCAGAAAGCAATAACAGAATCATTCTGTAAATTCATAAAACAGGAATTTTTCTGCAATTTAACAGAACAGGTCTGTTTAAAAAGGGAAAAGGGTGTTTTATTAAAGGAAATTTTTAAGGTTTCATACATCAAATACCAATTTCCTGTAAGATTACGCAATCTGGTAAGATTACAGGTGTTCTCGAGACTCTGCTGCAGAAACTTCTTTTATTTCAAGGATAAATTTTCTGACAGTGTACAATCGTGCTAAAAGATGTGGGGCTTGGGGCCACAGATCCCAAAAAGATTTACCACCAAGAAAGAAGGCGAAAAGAAAGAAGAAAAAAAGAAAAAAAAGTGAAATATGATAATTATTTAGATATCATGTCAACATCTATTAGATTTCAGAAAACTATATTGTGTCAGTCGTTCCCCAAACATTAACATCGATCGATAACCATGTTCACATCAATGCTAACTTTATGAGCATCATATCAGCAACATTCGAGTGATGGAAATATAACCAATAAAAAAAATGTTTAAAAATATAATGAATTTGACCTTTTAAAAACGAAAGATGCTTTATGCCTGTTGAGAATATAACAACAAAGAGTGGAGTGCCTTTAAATTTCCAGACTTAATAGGGTTTCAAAGTCTATAACAGGTGCTACTTTTAGCATTGTACACACCTGTTCTATTCTCCAATACTGGATGAGGGGGTAATGTGAATAACGTGACCCTTCTTGCAGTCATCATCGCTGTAGCTTTTGATCAAACTGCGTGGATGAAGGGGTGGGGGATGGGTACCCGTTCAGTATTATGAACTTTAATTAGGTTATAGGTGAGTGACTTAACACGCAAGGATATAATCTGGGGCCCAGATAGTATTAACTGAACGTGCATGAGTTTTTTATGTCATTGTTCATCTAGATCGGAGTACAATGTAGTTGTAAAATAATAATGACTATTAATACTTCTTATTATCAATGGTGCTCACTACATATTAAGCTGTTCTCCCAGCTGACCCTGAACAACACGATGTCATTACTAGCAGACAAGAAGGCAAAAGGACCAAGTGTTTGATTGACCGGTGATCGAACCTACGACCTCCGTTCACGAGGTGGGCACTTAACCAGTGAGCCACTATGCGCGGTTAACTTTAGTCTACTTACTTGTCATTTTTATTTGTTTTTGTTGATGTTTCATTTTTATGTTTTGATTTGTATTGTTTCTCTGTCTGCAGATGATTATGCTGTACAATTTTTAATTGAAAGTAAATACTTAATTATATATATATTTAAAATATGTTTGGAATTTATATACGAATCATAAATTTATGTATGAATCATGAATAAACCTTCGTCGATAAAACAACTTTTTATTTCTGTTTGAAAATGTTTTCAACATTCATAGTTCCTTTAATATACTGGAGGGTAAGTAAACTGCTGCGCCCCAAAGTCTAAAGGTGGAGACAGGCTGAGTCGTATTGCTCGTTCATGTTCCATCATAAAATGATATGATTGGCACCCGTTTGTTTAGTGCTTTATCTGTGTGTCAACAGTAATATGACAATAGTAGTGCAAGAAAGTCATCAATCACCGATCCACAGTTATGATGCATTTGCTCACAATGCCAGTTGTGGCTATACATTAATGGATGTGTAATTATTATGCATACTTGAATGTGCTAACAACATTTGCATGTAAAATCTTGTATGATTTAACATTTTTAAACCCCCAAAATGTCATCTCTATAACTTAATGTTAGTAGGCCTATATTTCTATCCTGAAACATGAGAAATTTAAATGTCCCCCTATATGATTTTCTTTGTTTTTTCTGTTTTTAAATCAAAATATGTATAATTATGTATTCCAAGTTTTGCTTAAATTTCGTATTTTTCCAATGAACATTATTATTATAGTGCATCATTAAACAGTCAGAATCAACTCCTAGGAAGTCAATATGGCAGTAAAAATGACCACCAGATTTCACCATGCTTATGAATTTTCCAGACATAATCCAATTAACTTCCATTTACTTTATCAGCAAACTACTAAAATAGCCAGTTTCCATGGTTTCAGCAAAACTTCGACCACCCAAAGCCATATTCTCGATTTTGGCCCTCAAAAGTTGAGCGAAACTTAGAAAAAATGTAATAAAACGTCGGGGGTGCAATTTCTGTGCGTTCTATAATGATGTGAATTAAACGTCTGAAGGAGGCCAGCACAATAGCCTCAGTCCTAAATATAACATGTATAATACCCTTATAATGTTACATGATTTCCAGTTGCGTATTTTAGTGGGTAAGGGCGCCTACCCCACTTAGGGCAGAAAGAGGACCGGGAGAATAAAAAGGGGGAATTATTATTTGTTTATACTTGTAATAATCATGATAATGGCGAACAACCAGACATGGCGTATGGGGTAAATTTTCTAAAAAGCTGTGAGAGTGCGAAGCTAGTGAGCAACAAAAAAAAAACATTTTGAAACAAAAATATTTTCGTAAAGATTTTTGCATAATATTCAGAAAGATAATGACATCATAATCATTTCACCCATTTCCCATTCCATCCCTACCTTTTGTCTTTTTTTTTTCGTCGTGAATATTTTGGGGTCCATGGCCCATAAGCCCCCCCCCCCATCAGTACGCCAGTGTGGACTGAATTCGATTTAACTGTAACGACTGTAGCATTAGCATGATTAGTGAGGGGAGAGGAAGAGAGAGAGGATCACAGGCAGATATGAGAGAAAGAAACATAGATAGAGAGGGAGAGACAGACAGAGAGACAGAAGGGGAGATCTGGAGACAGAGGGTTACATGGTGGTTTGGCCCATACCCAAATTGATAAGTTGACGGCTGTTATGAACAAACACAATTGAATGAAAATGGACTTAACACCTTTTGGTATTCAATGACTGCTTCACGAGACTCTCCACACAATACAGACAGTAACATACTCAGTATTCCTTCTCAGTAGCCTCCAATACCGCGAACGACCATATTCTACAAAATCTGGAAACTTATTAAGGATCTATTTAATTTGAAAAAGCGGGTAAGTAGGCTATTGTAATTTTGATCACGAGGCACTACACTATCATTGTAAAAGTCTTGTACTAACTCTGCATGCATTTCATGTTACCAATATCTTTTTAATCAAGTTTTCTGTGTGACCGATTCGTATATAGGGTCATACAGCCCTATCAGTTTTACAAACAATAATGTAGTCTTTTATTGTCGCATAAAATATTAAACTAAATAGCTTATGGATTAAATCAAACTTTACTCAAATAAAACGGAAGAAATCAAACTTAGAGTAGAGTCATTTTGGTAAAATGAATGGAATCCAACATGTCTCTGTTTGATATGAGTTTTTCTTTAGTTTTTCATCATGATATGTGGTAATGATGGATTTTGCTTGAATGGATATTCATCTCTGTTAATTCGGTTATTTTGATTACCAATGAAAGTAAATCAATCGTTAATTGTAATGTGTTTGTAAATAGAGGATCCTGGACTGTATTTTCTATTTTTTGTAAACGTTTTTGTTTTGTTCCCTTTGATATCGTGGGTGGGACCATTGTCACTAGCCAGACGTTTCTTGAAACAGTCACTTTTTAATGCATATTTAAACGAAAATTTCCCTTTAGATTGCACATGAGATTTCAGTTCGATTTCTAATTGAAAGTATTGGCCTTTTCGTTCCCTCGTTTGCATATACAGTGGTGCTAAAAAGTTAGTGAACCCCACCAGAAAATGCACTCCTTTGCTGAGTGTTGAATGTAGACAACAATACTACAATGTTTGGCAAGTCTGGTGGGGTTCACTAACTTGATTAGGTTTTCTTTATATTTGTAATATATATGTTATTTTAGATGTTGTATTAAGCGCTATATAAAAGCTCCATATTATTATTATTATTATTATTATGTTGATAACATAACATAGAAGATTTCCATTATAATAATTATTATAAAACACTTTCCAAGTGTGATAACAAATTCTATATTATCGGATGGAACATTAAAAATCTATCATATTCCATACATCAAATTAAATGGCGCTGCAAATAATCGTATAGATGTGATGTTCATATCACTAAACTTGAGTGAACTGGCAAATGAGCGAAACTTAATTTTTTTTTAATTTTTAATACATTTACATCGGATTTCGATGATTTTTTTTTCAGGGTAAAAGCTTGTTTGGTTAGGCCTATGATATTCTTTTCTCAAATTCAAACATTCAAGAAAAAAAAATCAAATTATTGAAGGGTTAACTTGAGCTTTTAACCACTGCTGGGTACGTGCAATAGACAGGATAACAGGATGCAGGTTTAGTGCTCCTGCATGGATCAAGTCTGTGATGAAAATAAAGCGCGGGAAATATTGACACGCTCTCCTCATTTGCGGTTTTCCGTTAGATCTATTCAGAGTCATTTGGGCTACTTCCAGATATTCTATAAGCTCCATGATGTTAATGAAAAACATAACTTTTCATTTTACAAGAACACACCCGTTTGGTCTTATACATCCGAGCTGTATATAGGAATACAACGTTTTTCACATCATGAAATGCTTAGACTTGATGGGATATTTTCGCATACATTCGTAATTCCGAAGCTTCGTTATTCCGAAGGTTCGGATATTCCGAAGGTTCGTTATTCCGAAGGTTCGTATTTCCGCAGGTTCGTAATTCCGAAGGTTCGTTAGTCCGAAAACGAAATGAGGTTCGTAATTCCGGAGGTTCGTTAGTCCGAAAACAAAGTGAGGTTCGTAATTCCGAAGGTTCGTTAATCCGAAAAAGAAATGAGGTTCGTAATTCCGAAGGTTCGTTTGTCCGAAAACTAAATGATTAACTAACCTTATTTCGTTTTCGGACTAACGAACCTTCGGAACAATGAACCTTATTTCGTTTTCGGATAAACGAACCTTCGGAACAATGAAACTTATTTCGTTTTCGGATTAACGAACCTTCGGAACATCGAACCTTATTTCGTTTTCGGATTATCGAACCTTCGGAATAACGCCACAAATGTTCGGATTAACGAACCCTTTTACGTTTTCGGATTAACGAACATCGAGGTATAGGCAATTTGTGTGTTTCGGAATTACGAACCTTCGGAATAAAGAACCTTCGGAATTACGAAGTGTAACCGGATATTTTAAGCATTTCTCGTGGTTCGAAGGCACTTGGTTCGGCGAAAATTTCGCTCCGATGGAAAATCTGGAGGTTAAGCCAAACGTAAAACCTAACCTCAAAAACTAAATATGCCTTAATTCTCTGTCTTTACATTATTCTGAACCAGAAACTCTATTACAATCCTAACTCAAAACCTATGCCCTCTGAGATAATGGGAGCAAATATCGTGTCACTCTTTTTTTTTTCATGACAAATTATACCAATATAAATGACCGTTATAGAATAAGAAGGACCTGAAAAGTGAGGGCATCTCAATGACTACGGATTCTTGAACAAAATACGTGTCTTACCAAGTAACAGTAGTAATAGTAGTAGTTGTTGTGGTGGTAGTAGTAATAGTTATGTAGTTGGTGTTCGACATCGGGGTGCCGAATTGATGTTCGACATAATATGAGCGCCGAATTGATGTTCAACCAGGGGGGGGGGGGGGCAACGAATCGATGTTCAACCTAGGGGAGGGGGAGGGCGCCGAATTGATGTTTGTCCTGGGGCGCCAAATTCATGTTCAACGTAGGGAGGGGGCGCTTAATTTATATTCGACATTTGGAGCGCCAATTCGATGTTTGTCCTGGGGCGCCAAATTCACGTTCAACCTAAGGAGGGGGCGCCAAATTCATATTCGACTTTTCGGGCTCCAATTTGATATTATTATTATTATTATTATTAGAATGTCCGATCGGGAAACACATAGATGAAAATATCCCCCCCCCCTCCCTGTTGGCGAAAGCTGGATCTGCCCCTGGTAAGAAAGTTACAGCTCCCGCACACATAATTTTAGTAGGCTCTACCATTCTGATGAGAAGTTAAACCAAATTGAAACGCCAAAGTACTTAAAATTTTATGCTTTCTGGTCGCATTTATTCGTTTCAAAAAGTGGTATTACAACATATTCATGGATATTTTTTTGATGATCACATTAAAAAAATGGTCTTCGATTGCCCCTTTTGACGTAATTATGAAATAAGATAATTCAACATGCATTTAAGGCACCTATGATTGCCTGGCGGGGGGGGGGGGGGGGGGGGGGATTTCCGAAAAAGTTCACAGGGGCGCCAAAATTAGGTCGGGCCCAATATTAATAGTAGTCTATTTTCCTTTCATGTTCTCCTTTATAGACCAATGGCCAGTCATCACAGTAGTGTTATTGCTAGTAGCAGTAAGAAGAAAAAGAAGTCTGGCCGAGCAGCTGCTCGTAGGACAACTAACGTCTTCTCCATGTTTGAAACAGCACAGATCAAGGAATTCAAAGAAGCCTTTAGTATCATCGATCAGAATAGAGATGGATTCATTGATCGTGATGATCTTCATGATATGTTAGCATCACTCGGTAAGTATTTTTATCAGCAATATTTGATATAATAAAAGTTGGAGTTCTTCACAGGAATGATTTGTAAACATGTTAACCTTCTAGATATTCTTAGTTGTTACTGTTTGTACATTTAGTTTATTTTCTTTTTCAATTTCAATATAATTTGGTCGTAACATCCATAAAACATTACATAGTCAAACAACCGCATACATTCGTAATTCCGAAGCTTCGTTACTCCGAAGGTTCAGTTATTCCGAAGGTTCGTATTTCCGAAGGTTCGTAATTCCGAAGGTTCGTCAGTCCGAAGGTTCGTTAGTCCGAAAACGAAATGAGGTTCGTCATTCCGAAGGTTCGTTAGTCCGAAAACGAAGTGAGGTTCGTAATTCCGAAGGTTCGTTAGTCCGAAAACGAAATGAGGTTCGTAATTCCGAAGGTTCGTTAGTCCGAAAACTAATGATTAACGAACCTTAGTTCGTTTTCGGATTAACGAACCTTCGGAACATCGAACCTTATTTCGTTTTCGGATTATCGAACCTTCGGAATAACGCCACAAATGTTCGGATTAACGAACCCTTTTACGTTTTCGGATTAACGAACATCGAGGTATAGGCAATTTACGTGTTTCGGAATTACGAACCTTCGGAATTACGAAGTGTAACCCAAACAACAGCAAAACAGAAAACAACAACAACTGTTACACTCTACATAAAATTGAATATTTGAGGGACAAAAGCATTGTGATCAGCTGAACCTATGACATAATAAATTAAGATTTCATAATAATAAAAACAACAAAATCACTAAACTAGACTAAATGAAATAAGTTTATTGGAAATACATGATCATCATAAAATCTCCATACATCCAATCTATTAAATATAGGATTGGTATCGATAAGGTAAGAAACATGGGACGTAGTATAATGGTTATCTTCTTCATAATTATCTGATCAATGGTAGGACAATGACCATCGCCAGCGCCGCTACTAGCCACTGTCATCGTTACTATCATGAAAATAATTATCATCGTATGAATATTTGTGATATGACAGGCAAGGAACCGAATGAGAAGCAGCTCGATACGATGATCAGTGAGGCTCCTGGACCTATCAACTTCACCATGTTCTTAACACTCTTTGGTGAGAAGCTACAAGGTACAGACCCTGAGAATGTTATCCTTGATGCTTTCGGCTACCTGGATGGAGACGGAACTGGTATGTCTAGTCGTTTTATACCTTAAGGCCACCGCACACCTTACGACTGGTCTGCGACCCGATTTCAGAATAATATGTAATAGAATTTGATGCTAATATTGAGACTTGGAATAAGTTACTGTGTAATGTTCGAAATCATCGTACGAGTACCTATGATCAAATTTGTGACTATGCTATCATCCTTCTTTAATAGAATAAAAGCAAATTTAATATCTAGTCGTAATGACGTCATAGCAGTCTTACGATTGGCTACGATTTGAAACTAATTTGGACTTTACTCCAAAATAAGGGCTTGCAATTTTTCAAAATTGTTATAATATTATTATTTCAATTAATTTTAACCTCAAATAAAATGACATGTTCCATTCACATCTTCAGGAAATGAGCAAAATGTGATTTGTTCCAAAATCGGGTCGCAGACCAGTCGTAAGGTGTGCGGTCGCCTTAATTTTTAGTCTATATCATGTGAGAGGAAACGAAGAATTTAGTCTAGTAAAGTTTAAAATGGGGGGAAATATGCCAAACTGGCTCCATTCTCTGTCAGAATATCTTAAAGGGGAAATATATCCCAATAAAAAAAATGATCTTAATAAAAAGAGAAAATCAGAAGGCTGAAAACCAAGAAAGTTATAGGCCTAATATTTGGAATTAAAGTTTCCCCTATTTTCACAAAATAGTTATTTTCCCCAAAGCAGATGATAATGCAAATGAGAAAGCCAGTGATGTTATAATTATACTATAACATTTTATTTTTTTAGATTTCATTTGACCATTAAAGATCATTGAGGTATAATGACAATTCCATATTGATATTGACTTTATTTCACATATTTCACATATACTGTACATAATTATGAACAAAAACTTGAAGAAAAAAAATTATGAACATAATACAAAAACAATATAACATCCGAAAATTTAAAATCGTATGTAAACCAAACATGGCATCATTCATCTAATACAGCGATTTGAAATCAAAGACAATTTAAAATATGGTGAAATGTGAGGGAACCTGAATAAAAAAAAACAAAGCTTGTAATAGGTCTGCAGGATCCCCCAAATTATGAAGTCTTAATTTGTAGGAATAATATGTTCAGGAAGGAATCAAATCTTGTTTCTCTTATTCTTGTTGTGTGTGTGTGTGGATATGAGGGGGGCCCGGGGGGGGTGGGTCCAGGGCCCTGGAAACGATTTTTGGGCTGGGGATGATGAAGTAGGCCTATATTTAGGGGTGGATCAAGCTTTCACCAATGGGGAGGGGGCCGAACAAATTTTGACCCATATTTTCCCCGGATCGGCCATTCAAAATTGATTTTATTTGTTTCTTTGTAACAGTCATTTAGCTATATTCTTTTAAAAGAGCATACATCTGTATATAGGCCTTGTAATCTCATAAGCCCTATTTAAATAGTGCGAGCGTGAACCGCGAGCTAATTTTTTTTTATTTCATGTATTTTGTCCTGAAAATGGGACATTCTGGGAATGTTTTGTGATCCTGAACAAGATTCGTATGTAACTGATTGAAATGGGAACTGATAAGGACTGCTTGCTGTTAGCCATGAAGACGATACATATTTCAACAATAAAAAACATTCCAGCCTAAAAAATAGACATTCTAAGCACTTTTTGTAATCATGAACAGGAAAGGTATATAACTAAACAATGCGCGCGCGAAGCGCGAGCGAAAAAAAAAAGAGATTTAGACTTGTCACTCTATTCATGTTTTGTAAACTATGTAAAGGATGGGTAATTGGGTGTCCTACATCAATTTTTGATTTTCTAATCTGAAACTTGATAATTTAAGCATGTTTTAAATAAAGAACATGCTGCGTATCTTAATAGACATGCATGCGTGTTTATTTATACATAGTATCTGGGCAGTTTAAAATTTTTTTTATCATGAAAATCAATAATGCGAGGGCGAAGCACGAGCTGAAAATATTTGATATTCCGATCTGAAAAGGGTCAATTTAAGCACTAATTCAAGCACTGTGTAGGAAAATTGTGCAGTGTACATTATGGATCGCACTTAATAAATGATGCGAGCGCGAAGCGCGAGCTGATATTTTGATTATCATTTTGACCGAGGACAGGGACATTATAAGGACATGAAAATGATGACTATCTTTCTATTCCTCTTCCTAAGAGCGAGATATTCTATTCTGGAAAAAGGGACAATTCAATTATTAGGAATTAATGAAAATGTTATTATTGTATTTATTAATCTAATAAGCCTAATGACAGCTCAAAATTTATTAATATCAAGGCCTGAAAACTGGACATTTTAAGCACTTTTGTAATTATGAATAGGATGCATGGGTTAATATATTTTTACAATTAATGCAAGCGCAAATCGTGATGTCATGTAAAGGGGATTTTAAGTAGTTTGTTATAGAATTACTTATTATTATAGGGGAATACATTACACACCAATCAAAATGCGAGCGCGCGGCGCTGGTGGATAGGTTTTGACAATCAAACTTGAAAAGGGATATTTTGAAAACACAAAGAGAATTATAAGTACTTGATATATCAAATAATGCGAGCGCGCAGCGCGAGCTGAAAATGTTGATACCGAGACAACAAAATAGACATTTTGCAGAGCACTTTTTAAAAATCAATTTGTAAATCAAACAAAATAATGAAAGCTCGACGTCGGAGCTAAAATATCTTTTGTATATTGACTTCAAAAACTTGATATTTTAAGTTCCATATAAGCCTATTGAGGAACAATCTTATGTATCTCATCAAACATTAAATGCGATCGCGAAGCGCGAGCGATAATTGTATAAATTGTGACATGAAAGATCTTAATTTTTTCCCCAAGTCTTTCTCTCACTTTATTTTATATACTCGTCTTCCTCCTCTTTTTTTCTCCACCAATAGGGGGCCCGGGTAAAAAAAAAGGGGGTTTCATTGCAAAATGAAAGTCGCTTTGGTGCCAAAAAATGTGACAAGTCCCCCCCCCCCCCAAAAAAAAAGGGGAGAGGAGGTTCAACACAAGATGTTGGGATCTTTAAAAAAAAATATATATATATTTCTTCTATGTGACACACCTACCAGAATTCCAGGGGGTGCTGCCTATGGAAAATAATACACGCAGCACCCCCTTGGAAAATCTTGGGGATGCTTCAGCACCCCAGCACCCCCGCTTCCCAGGTCCGTGGGGGGGGGGGGGTGGGGGGTTCAGTGTTAAACTACTAGTATCTACTGTTCATATGCTTAAAAACTATTGAAATGTGAAATGTAATAATATCAAAGAACTGGACTATTTTTTCTTATCTTTCTTTCTAAGGTAAGATACCAGAGGATGTATTTCGTGAGATGATGATGACAATGGGGAGAAGGTTTAGTGAGGAAGAGATGGAGGAGATAACACGTGGTGCACCAATCAAAAACGGTCTCCTAGACTACCGTGAGTTCACACGTACTCTCAAGCATGGATCATCGCGAAAAGGGGACAGAGAGGGCGGCAAACACAAAACTTAAGTTCACGATAAATGACATAACAGTGACACCGATGAAAACGACTCCAAACCTACCAATGGTATCTCATTAGTGATAGAAAGCACATAATCTAAAGCATTATTACACACAAGTGGTACACTCAAGATCGACTGTAAATAGTGAACAGCCGATACGGTCAGCCGAATTTAAACCTTGTGAATTTAAATAAAGCTAAGAGATTTGAATTTAAATCATTTTAGATTTAAAAGGTGATTTTTCAGATTAAAAAAAATCCAATATTTGGCTGGTCACTATTCAAGTCCGATTTGGATTTATTTTAAATCCTGTAATTTTTTTTTTTTTTTTTTTTTTTTGGGGGGGGGAGGGGGGGGGGCATCAAACGGCGCCTGTTCAAACGTTAACAAGTGTGTGTCTGGGTGAGTGTAATTATATGACCTTGCAAAAGTGATGTGTATTATATATATGTTTTATAAGATAGTAATATTCATCCTTGTTTGATAAACCATCCTCAATTTTAAACCATGATAGAACTAGTTATTAGTACAAGACATTAGCAATTTTTTATATACTATTGGCTTAACGCAATGACTAGTCACGTGATGTATTTCATCCAGTCATGTGATAGATCCATCATCATCTTGTTGTTGTTTGGTTTTTAACGCGCCCTCATTAAAAAAGAATATTTGCGCCAATCAAATTTATTTTATCTTATTAAAAAAGTTTTTATTTTATTATTTTCAGTAGATAAGGCCTTATATTTTAAGACTTGAGAAGTAAAAGGCCGTTAATTGGAAAGAAGAGATTTCGCAAGCGCACGCAAGCTTATATGTAACGTAATTGCTTTGTAAATGAAATAAACTTTGCGATAGATTTGAATAATAATGATGCAATTATTATACCACTTTTACTATCCTCTTCCCATTCCCTTTTTTTGTCTTGATCATAGCAATGTTTATTTTCAGGCGGGGGGGGGGGGGGGGGGGGAGTGCGCTTTTAAAATTTTTGAAGTGAAAATCTATGCTCTGATAGATTTGGAGATTATTTCCACTCTAAAACAGTTTACACAATATTCGGTAAAATAAGGAACATGCATATTTGATGAGCAAAATAAAAGCAAATGAACATGTTTGTTGAGCAAAATGAAAGCAAATATTATTTACAATTTACCCAAATATTTCGTTGAAACTTGCATATTCCTTTTTTACACAATATTAGGTAAATTTTTGCTCAATCTCTTTTTAGAGTGGTCAGAAACTAAACGTATGTTTACCTTTTAAATTTTTCCCTTCCCCATCTTTTATCGTAGATTTTTTTTTGGGGGGGGGTGGCGTGGACAATCGCCCCATCTTTACGCCAGTTCTTCCAAAGATTGTTTAAAAAAGTGGCTAGTGAAGTTTGGACCTCTTTGTGGCATCGACTGAGAGACTTCCCAGTAACCAGACCATAATTATGATAATACCTGGCGATCGCCGAAGCCAATTTAGAATAGTCAGAATCAGAAAATAATTAAGATAATCTTCTGTTGTTGTGAAGCTCATAACATGTCATCCTACAGACACTACTCGATCTTTCCACGATTACTCCCGATTTATAACAAATCACATTTTGCATTGAATTGAAAAGTACAAGAAGTAAAACTATTGTATTTGAAGTTGTGCATAATGCTATAGAAATACTGTCTAAAATCTGAACTCTGCTTTGCTGCAAGCCTTTGTGGTCAGAGTTAAGTCCAAATCGGCTTTTAGTTGCAGTCGATGATGACGTCATTACGATTTGAAATTGAATTTGCTTTTATTCCTACATAGAGGCTCGAAACAGGCTGGATGTCGATATGAGTATGCATACCACTATTCGGAATTCTTATCGTTAAGAGTTTAAAGGTTTCAAAGTTTATGTCAAATGTTATTAAATTTCCTTTAAAGTCTGATCGCAAATTAAGGATCGCATCGTATGCGTTGGGCTTTACGTCTATACGGGCTTCCATATTAGGCCTAATTTGTAAATATTATTACACTGGCTGTACACTATGGCCTTATGCAGTACACATATTTGGATTAATTGATAATTTTTTTTAAACAATATTTTCTACATCGATATGAATAAAATCCTTAAAAAATCTCAAGACATATTTTTTTAGCAGATCCACGAATTGAAGGGCGGTATTTCACGAAGTGATTTGTTAGTATATTTCACCTGCAAGCTTTATAAACTACTGAAATCCTTGTATTTTATTGGCTGAAAGTAAATTCGACAGTGAAACGTCTCCGACAAAAATACTTCGTGAATATATTCTTTGTTTTCTTTTCTCATCAATGTTTGAATGTCCATAGATTAGGCCGTTCGTTTGTTTTTTTCATCCATTCTTCTATTACCATATTACTCAACAAAAATGATGGCGTTAATTGGTGCACATTTTACATCAATGTCAACAGTAATTTTACTCCGATTTTAGATTTGTGGTGTCAGTTCAACATTTTGTGGTGTTATAACGCCTCCGATTGAATACCCTTTACACTCTTTGGTGTTTATATGTCCATTATCTAAGGTGTTTTTTAACACCTCAGGCTATGATCAACTAGGGATAACACTTTATGTTAGTTTTAAAACCCCAGTTTTATAGAAGAAAATTTTGCATGAAAAGTTGGTGAAGCAAGAAAACAAATTATGTTGATAAGTGGAAATGGAGTTTGCGTCGTCTGTTGTTTTGAAAAAAAAAATCTCAATCTTTATTTTTTTTGGTGTTGAATTAGAAGGTTGATTATTGTATAGTAATAATTAATCAGAGGTTTTTTTTTCTGTGTGTGTTTGTGTGCAATCATCATTATCATTTATTTTCACGCTGCTCTAATATGGTTTGAAGACAAAGTTTGGATGATAATGTAAATTTCAATTTTATTTCTTCATTTGCTTTGCGCTTAATAGTAATACTCTATTTTGTTTTGTGGTACAGTAGGGGCCTAAATCATCAGTTTGATAACATAGGCCTTAGTCAGTAATCACTATAAGAGATATTTCATTATTACCTACTTGCAACTCTCACACTACTCATGTCATGTGAATCAACTATATTATTGATGTTGAAGACATCAGGTACAATTACACTTTTTCGAAGTTTTGGTAAGTTAGGTTTAGATACTAAATAACATTTTCACTGATGCCTCATCAGCTCAGTGCATGGACAATGGATAATGATCAATTTGACGATCATTTCTTATGCAAGGCTTAAAGGATTTCATTCCGCGCTGACTGATAAATTTCCTTTCACTTAATTTATTTTACCAAAATCGTGGTCTAGTGGTTTACGACTCTCGGCTTTTAATCTGAGGGACGTGGGTTCGAATCCCAGGCATGGCGTGTTTTCCTTCAGCAAGAAATTTACCCACATTGTGCTGCACTTGACCCAGGTGAGATGAATCGGTACCCGGTAGGATTAATTCCAGGGGGCCGTTTCATAAAGCTGTTCGTAAGTTAAGAGCGACTTTAAGAACGACTGGTGAACCTTTCTTCCATACGTAACCATCGTCAATGAATATACCACCCTCCGCATTTTCCACAAGAAAGGATCACCAGTCGTTCTTTAAGTCGCTCTTAACTTACGAACAGCTTAATGAAACAACCACCTGGAATGATTTAGCGCCTATGGCCGCTCAGCTACACAGCCGGAGTAATAATGATACCAATAAGCGCAGTATGCAATTATTATAGTAGCTGCGCTATATAAAATTTATCATAATATTATTAAAATCTGGAAAAATACCTCGTTTTCTATTTAGCCATGTAAGGTTTGAGTGGCACAAGTCAGGTATCAATAAGAAATAAGGAGTGGTTCTTTTTTATTCTGGAAGTAATTGTATAGCCATGTACACTCGCTTTTGCTTATTTGTATTCACACTGTAGAAATGATGATTATACATAATGAAACAAATGTATTGACTGCTTACTTTTTGATAAGCATTGTTGATGTATTTTTGTATGTATTTCGATTCGAAAATAAAATTCAATCATTCTTCAAAACAGGTTTTGTTCATGTTATTTAATCCAATTGTTAATCTACCAATCAGAGACGGACATTTTGTTTGAAAAATATGAAGGAATCAATCATTCTATCCATCCATCCATCCATCCATTCACCCATCCAATCATCCATCAATCAATCAATCAATCAATCAATCAATCAATCAATCAATCAATCAATCAATCAATCAATCAATCAATCAATCAATCAATCAATCAATCAATCAATCAATCAATCAATCAATCAATCAATCAATCGATCGATCGATCGATCGATCTAATTAAACAATAAACCATCACCAACCTGCCAATCAAAGGATTTGGGAGTAATTAACACTCAACAAAGTCTATCTATACAAGTAGGCGAGCGGCGAGAGGCCAAAATTTGGGACTTTAATCCCCCCGACTGGATCAAAGCAAAAACATGCATCATTTTGAAGGAAATTTTCTGAATTTTTTAGAACTGAGAATTAAAAGTGTCGCACAGTGTAGCTTCACCATGGAAACCAGCCTTGAATAGGCCACGCCCATTTTTGTGATAAATGCAAAGCAGTAACTTATCATTTATATTTGTTAATTAATTACACTAATTCATATATGAATATAGACTTTACGAGGATAAAATCACTACAGATTGAATGATATGATAACGGCTAGCAACCAGATATATATTTCATTTATATTTGATTTCAAAACTGTTGCCTAGCAACATTTTTTCCCTAGCAACCATATTCATTTTTCAATATTCTCTTATTTTTTTACCAGATTAATTAATTTTATCATTTTTTTTTTGGTTTTTAATTTGTAAAAACTAATGAAGAAGGTGAATTTTGATGAAAAAGGGATAAAAGAGGAAGACTAGGATGCATAATGCATTAATGATCATGAAAAATTACATTATTGCCATGTTTGATTAACCCCTGCATGTGACGGATATCACTAATATGTTTGTGTGTATTTACGACTATATCGGCATCATTTTATGGATTTTATAATATTGTTATAAATGATTCTTAGATACCCTGCTGTGTCATGTTATCTGTTCTAATCTAAATAATAGAGTACTTCATAGATTTTTCTGTTACCTATGGAAACCATTGTGTTGCCTAGCAACAGCATTTTCCCTAGCAACAATCACTTTTTGGTGATATTTCAAGCCTGTAACCTCCCCAAAAATTTCCTTTTTGGTCCTCAAAATGCATCTTATACTTTTCTAAGCATTTATGACAATTAGTTTCACCCATCTGGTCAGGCAGTCGGCATATTGAGAGAGGGCATGGCTGTATGCAGAATTTTTTTCATTGGGGTGGCAAAACGATTAAAAAAATTCCAAGAAACAAAGCTAGGGAGCGAAGCTACTGAGTTTGGCAAGGGGCGCTTTTTCATAGTAAATTGAAAGATATCTTGCACACTTTTGGTGAATTTTGTGAAAATTTTCATTTTAAAAATGTTACTTTTCACAGCATACGGCAATGGGAAATGGGTAGTTTGTTATTTGGAACTTTTTATTGTACATGTTAGGAAGGGAAATACATATCCAAGACCATTCAATAAGTCTTAAAGTGTCTGCAATGGGAAAATTAAATTATTTATCAGTATGGCAAATATAATTACTAAACTGTAGTGATTGTGAACTCAAAAGCTAATTACTTTTGGGGGTACCTACTAAAATGTGTAAATCACAATGCTCTATCAAAGTTTTTATCTGCAATTCTGGCAATTTTCCTGTGTTGCAAGGTTTTTTTTCTCTCCCCCCCCTTTTTTTTATCATACCAATGCATGGGCAATGGGACAGTTAACACAATAGACTACTTGCAGACCTTCAAGCTGTATTGCCGGTTTATCTGCACAACCTGGTGAAAAAAAGCTTTCCAGTGATCACCTGCCCTGATTTAAACACAGATCAAGAGATCTTCAGTATGTCGTAAATCTATCACGTAGACAACAAAAATTACTATAATCTGAGCCTGTTGCTCACTAAAACCGGTTAGTCCCTATACATTCTTTATGGGCATTACTGATTTCAGCAGTTAATTAGCAGGTCAAATATCTGTTTAAGTAGAATTAATTAGGAGCAGGCCTCTCATCAAGCTAACGGGCAAAGTCCTAACCATTGAACTTAAGAGTATTTCTTGAAGTTCTTTCTATAAACCTCCTAACCAATCTTCCTCCCTTCCCCGAAAAGCCACCTCCGATCGAGGAAATGTAATTATTGGGGATTTAAACAGTCACAGCATTATCTGGGGGTATGGATAAACCAATGAGATGGAAAACTTGAGGAGAACTGGTCAGATGCAAATCAGATTGCATCACCGAACAAAATGTGAGAAGGTTGTGCTTGACCCTCTCCCGCACACTCAACATCGACCGATTGGGCTGAAAGTGAATGCAGACATCACTCCACGCACAGTTCCCTTTCACAGATGTTTCACCCTGAAGAAAGCAATCTGGGAGCAGTTTGTCATAGATCCGAATACCTACCCACAGGATCTTCCAGCACTCCGAACTCATTACGACACATTTGGAAAGCTGTTGAAGAAATCATCACATAAAAATATTCCACGAGGATGCCGTACAAACTATTCTCCTGGCTTGACGGATGACGAAGCTGCTGTACAATAAAATTTTCAGGAGCTTTGAGAATTACCCCTTTGGTGCCGATACACTTGAATGTGGGGGGAAATAGACAACTGCAATTATGGAATAAAAAAAAAGAAAGTGACAGTGATTAAACAAATCAATGGATATGACTCACTACAGCAGAAAAGCCAGGAAAACAATTCGGATCATTGAAAACGAGTATGCGAATCTCAAACTATACCCCTAGTGACCACCGACCAAGTGACCCACTATCTTCTTGTGTACAGTCATGGTCACCCTATTTATTGCCCGCGAAGGGCCAACCTCCCTAAAAGAGCAGAGACAGCGTCCCAACTGAAGAGTCATTTGAAAACACAAGACAATTCAGCATGAACGTCTTGTCTGCTTGTGCTATGCTATTAAAGAAAATAATGAAGAGCAACAAGGAACCTGGATTAGATGTCCTCTGTGAGCAGATCACACTTCTTGGACCTGTTGCAGCCCAATGGCTGCTGACATATTAATCGACTGTTTGCATGAAAAAAATATGGCAAGAGGAAATTGAGGGTAGTTGCCTAACTCGAGCTAGGCAAAGACCCAATCAGCCCAAGGAGTTACAGAACTATCTCTCTACTCTGTCACACACACAATCCCTTTGAAAGGCTCCTGCTTAACCGCATTGCTCCCTTTGTGACTGAGTTCCTCATTCAAGTAGGCAAGATTCAGGCCAGGAAAGTCCTTTACTTATCAAGTACTGAATCTGACTCAGTACATCAGATGGTTTGAGGAAGGTCTGAACACTGGAGCAGCCTTTGTTGACTTCTCTGCAGCTTATGAACCAGTTAATCATAGGGTAGGCCTACTTACGAGGAAAGTCATTGTGATGACAAAGGACGTCGAGTTGACAAGGCTAATTCAGAACATGCCCCCAAACCGGTTGTTTGTGAATCTCAGTGGTTCCAGCAGCAAATGGTGGAGGCAGAAAAATGGTCCCCCACAAAGAAGTGTCCTTGTCCAAGTACACAAACGACCAACTAATCCACCCAAACACCAAGAGCTACCTATGCTGATGAACTGTGCATTGCCTCAGAAAAGCAGAAGAGGTGGAAAAAACATTCAGTGATGCTCTGGCATACCTGACTCTTTACTATCCAGAGAAAACCCAACTTAGCGTCTTCCATCTTAACAATAGAGATGCAGACCGGAAACTGCAGGTCAGATGGTGTTGAAACTTGAAAGTGAATGAAACATGCCAGCAAGCCTGCCTACCTTGACGTCACTATTGCGTACAAAGAACATATTGCCGAGACAAAGGCAAATGCTGGAGAAAGGAACAACATCAAAAAGAGGCTTGCTAACACGATATGGGGAACAGATGCCAAATAATCCGTTCAAAAGCTCTGCTGTCTGCTTCAAGTTTAACCCAATCCTGAATGCTGCTTGCAGAGCAATTTCCGACTGTCCGCTACCAAAAGAGAAGATGATCTTTACCTAGTGTGTGGCACAGTCCCCCACACATAGAGGTATCAGAATGGGTGGAAAAACAAGCAAAGAAAAATATGTCCTTCTTCCACTCTTTAACTATGAACCTGCCAAAAAGAGACTCGAATCCTTCACTTCACTTGACTGAATCCCTTGATGGCTATGCACACAGTCAAAGGATCCCCCTATAATGGTCAAATCACCTCCAGTCTGTGACGCAAAAGCTTTCCATGTGACCTAGCGAATCACGCCCCCAGGTTCAAGTGACGAATGGTCATCCTGACTATGTCTTAATCGCCTATGGTCTGGATCAGGAAGGTGCAAGTCCTTAATATGCAGTTCGGGGCTACAGCAGGGATGCAGACACTATCTACGACTGAGGGGAGGATCAGACAGTGCATCACCTTTTGGTCTGCACCCCCCCCCACCAGAGCCGTGCGCTTCCAAAGATCTGGGGCCCGTTTCATAAAGAGTTACAACTGTTGTAACTTTGCCATTATGGCAACTACCATGGCAACCGTGATTCTGATTGGCTGATGAGCCCTGTTACCATGGTAGTTGCCATAATGGCAAAGTTCCAACAGTTGCAAGTCCTTTATGAAACGGACCCCTGGAGTCGTTCAACCCAAAAGCCAGATCTTGCTTGAACCCTCTACTACACAGGACTTGTGTAGTGACCCGAGAAGATGGGCACAGAGCAAATGTTGCCCTTTAAAACCATGCAGTATACTATGACCAAAGAGAGCCTAGGTGTGCAGGAGTTTGTCTCTCCAAAAGGTGGCTTTTTAAGGGGGTATGTAGATATGGGGTAAGATTGTTAGCATCGAATGTCTTTGCTCATTCACTGGCAAATTGTAATTTTCACCTTAAAACACTAACAATCAGAATATAGGCACCTTTTCAGCAAAGTTTTAGCCTAACCGACAACCCCTTCAGGAACCAATTAAGTCCCTGCTCCCTCCCCCATCCAACAACCCTTGAGCAAATAATCATTTTCCCCCAAATGTCAGATTACCATAAATATGTGTCTTCTACCAGTAAGATAATTAATGACAAACTTCTTCTTAGGTCACTAAAGATGTCATGTCCTGTTAATGGTACAAGAATTACATGAAATTTTCCTGTGAAAAGACTCTCGTGCAGTGGCAAAGGCAGTGGCAGTTCGTAGCTCTGGTAGGAGGGAGCAGACACAAAAGTGTTGTATCCTATGATCATCCTTACAGTTACAGGTAGTTTCTCCTTCCCTATTGTAGCCCCATAGGCGATTCAAACAAGATCTGGGGGGCGTTTCATGAAAGGACTTGTCGGACGTTTTATCCGACAAGTCCCATTTTATCCGACAGTTACCATAGTGACAGTACCTCTCAGCCAATCAACATCAGAGAAAGATGTCAGATCTGACAACTTGTCGGATGAAAATGTTGATGAAACACTCCCCAGGTAGGCCATTCTTCACTTGGACCTGGATAGTGATGTACTAAGTCCATAGGTGAGATTGTGCATCACAGACTGGAGATTGTTAGACCAGAGGGTGACGCTTTCATGCGTGCAGAGTCATCAAGGGATTCTGTTGAGCGGAGAAAACTGTGTCTAGATTTGAGTCTCTTGGCAGGTTCATGGTTGACGAGTGGAATACTATGTTCTTGATTTTTTTTTCTTTCATCTGTGCTGATGACTTCTCTTCTGACGTACGGTGGGGCAATAATACAGAGTAGGTAAAGATTACCCACTTCTGTTAGTCGCAAGCAGCCAGTGATGGCTCTGCAAGCTCCATTCAAGACTTGGGGTCAATATAGCACCAAGGGCTGCATACTCAGCAGTGGAGAAGCATAGAGCAAGAGCTGTGGTACAGATAGATTTGGCATCTGTCAATTCCCAATCTGTCTCCCAGCTTCTTCAGAATGATACATTGTATTCCTTGCTCCAAATTTTGCATTTGTTTTGGCAGCATGTTCTTTCTATGAAAAAAGGTCTAGAATGACGCCAAGGTAGGTTGGCTTGTTACCACCTGACCCTCAGTTTTTGATCTGCTCTCTGTTTTTAAGGTGGAATACACTCTTATTTGGGGGTCTTTTTGGATTGGCTCAGAGATGATTTATAGGACAGTAAGGAGTTAGACTTGCCAGATCATCACTGAGTTCGTTTTGGCACACTGATGATTGATTATTACTTTAGAGATTATTGCACAGTTCAATGTTTTCCCACTCCATTCAAGCAGCGATACAAAATTATGGCTGTAATTTAGATGTTCCAGCCTTATCATATGAACAAATCATCATTACAAATACAGATTAGTATGTTTTAGCAATACTGTAGGGGTATCATCCCAATTACATCAGTTTTAGATATATTCTCAGACATATTTCTTATACCATGGATGTCTTTAAAGATTTACATTACTTGATACTTGATGTAGTGATCCCTTTGGCAGCTCATACAGAAGTTATACTGGGATGATGAATAAAGTGAGCCACTGGAAGGAGCATCATGAAGTGCAGAAATGGTGATGGATAGACATAGCAATTTTTTTATATGTACAGTTAAACATGCTATGCTGAGTGCAAGTAAAAACCAAGCTTTTGAATTTAAATCATATGGGATCCAATAGGGGGCTGCATCATTCTGATGGCAGGGAGAGCAGCCTCCTTGAAACTGGACATTCGTTTGGTGTTGGCAGCTGAGCTGGGTAGGTTGTTCCAGTTCCTTATCGTTCTTGGATAGAACGAGAACTTGAAGGGGTCGATTGTGGCTTCAGATATGATGTACTTCAAGTTGTGATCATGTCCTGTATAAAATGTTGCTGGGGTGACGATAAGTGGAAGAGTTATGAAGACATGATGGTAGTGGATTTTGTAAAAGAGGGAACATTGGGCAAGGATTTGGCGTGTGTGTAGTGCATCCAATTCCAATGACGTCACAAGAGATGAAGGTGATGTAGAAATCCTGTAGTCCGAGTACACGAAGCGAGCCGCTGATCTTTGTACTTGCTCAAGCAGGATTCCAGGCCTCACAGCCATATACTAGTTAAGGGAGCACTAAGCACTCTTTCCTCTTGTACAAGAGGAAAGATTCCAAGAGTACGACTTGCTTTCTGCCGGACGAATTGGCAATGCTTGTTCCATCGCAGATCAGAAGAAACTGTAACACCCAAGTAATTGTAGTTGCTAACTCTAGGGATTACACTATTTGTCAGATGATACTGCTGGATGTTGGGAGTGCATTTGCGTGATCTAAATCTCCATGGAACGAACAGTAGCGTTAGTGTAAGCCCTACAATAGTGGCATGTGTACCTGTTTTTCCCGAAGCTTTTCTCGAAGCTTTGTCGATGTACTTTACATGTGTATGCATGTTGAGAGGAATCCTTTTCTTTCAGACATCTTTTCTTAAACTGAGTATTTAAGGCATCAGTTTTTAACATCTGGAGTCACTGACACTATCGCTGTAGCAGAAAATACCTGAAGGACAACATCAAAGACCACTTAAGCTGATATGCCTCCTCTCCATATTTGGGGACTTTTCTTGTATGCCCCTCCCTGGTTGTCTCAATAGATGTGTGCAAACATCATGACATATTACATAATGACACTTATACAGACATAGAAAACATCTCCCAATTTAGTAAGCCTTTCTATCTTTAATGGTTTTCTTGTTCTTTTCTTGGCCTAATCAGGAATGATAGCTCAGTCGATAGAGCGGGGGTTTCGGATTCCGGTGACCTTGATTTGATTCCCACTTGGTACATTAGTGCTCTTTTGTAAGGCGCATCCTCATTACCATGTTACCAGGTTTTGGAGAGGACATTAAGCTGTCGGTCCTCTGGTTGTTTGCTTACAAGCATTCATGCTTTCTTAGTAATCAGGTAAACAACCATCATATTAAGTCTTAAGATCCCAGGTTTTCATACTTTCATCCCTCTGATTTCTTGACAGTTATCAAATTGAAAGTGACATTAAAAGTTCCCTGTGATTTAACTTCTGACACTTTAATAGTATTAAAGTTTCAACAGAAACTTGTCGAACTCACAACTTTGGCATCTTTGGGCTACAGCCTTCACCCAGACACAACCTTGGAAGTTGGACATGCATGGGTGATTAGGTATTATTTGACAAAACAGATCCATTTGTTAACCATTCCATATTCACTCGAGGAAAGTGATCTGAATATGCAGCCAAAAGCCTCTGCCAATGACTTAATGGAGTATAGGACGTCCCTGAAATTGAAAAAAAAAATCTGTACAAGCCTTAGGTGAAGACCCACTTTATGATCAAATCAGGGACTGTGCCTGAAGAGTAGTGTTGTCCATTCTAATATATCATCAATGCTATACCTACTGTAGCACACTAAAAAATGTTATGTACCCAGCTATGAATCCTCCAAACCATATTATTCTCTTTTTATCTTCAACATTTAAATTTCTCTTTGAAGCTGCTCTTTTATATATGAAAGTTTAAATGCCATGCACATCGCACTGTTTAGAATTGGTAGACAAGCAATATACAAACAAGGATAAATTATTTTTTTTTATAGAAATAAGAGAAATGAAGTGGTGTCCTTTAATTTACCATTGCCAGTATGCATGTAGGTATATTATTGAAAGGGATGGTCCAGGCTGGATAATCTATATCTCAACTAATAGAGTAAAATTCACAAAGCAAAATGGTGAAAATTTGATCAAAATCGGATAAGAAATAACAAGTTATTAAATTTTAAAGATTTGCATTATTCCGGTGAAACAGTTTTAGGTATATCTTTATGAATATTCATTAGGTGGGCTGATGATGTCATATCCCCACTTCTTCTTTTGTAATTTATTATATGAAATTAGGTTTATTCAAAATTGTTCTACCAAGAACTAAAACAATTGGATTGACAACTGATCATTAGTTATTTATTGCCGCAAATTATTTCATCATAATGCAGACACATCATTTACGCATGTATGAAATAATTAAACATTTAGGATTTCATGTATTAATATAAGAAAAAGGAAAGTGGGGATGTGACATCATCAGCCCACCTAATGAATATTCATGACGATGTGCATATAACTGTTTAAAAAAATATTGATAAACTCTAAAATTCAATAACTTTGTTATTTGTTATCCGATTTTTAAGAAATTTTCAGCATTTAGCTTTGTGAATTTTACCCTATTTATTTATATAGAAATATTTTCAGCCTGGACCATCCCTTTAACAAATGGTACTGCACACTTAAAAGTGGATTATTTTCCTCAAGATTTTTAAGGGGAAAAATACATCGTTGCTAAGGTAAATAGTGTTGCTAGGCAATGGAATTGTGTCAGTAGATAATGGTACAACTCCGGAAAGCTGTTTGCCTATCGATAACAAACTATCATGTTAATTTTCTCAATATTTTTACTCTAAGGCACAACTTCCTCAGCACATTTGGCCGAGATGAAGAGTGGTAACATAGCCGTTGCTAGGGAATGTTGTTTCTAGGCAACACCTTTGTCTCCAAGGAAGCTATAAAATAGTCAGTTTGTTGAATGATTATTGAAAACGAGGTTGTAGGCATCTATATGATAATTGTGTCAGTATTATTGCTCATAATGGACTATTTTTCCACAGATTTGTCCAGGGAAAAGAGTGTTAACATAGTCGTTGCTATGGAAAATAGTCGTTGCTAGGCAATGAATTGGTATCCATGGGTAATATGAAATGGCCATTTTGTTGTTGTTCTATTGAGACAAGATACTACATGTTAATTGATCAGGTATTATCAACTCAGTCAACTTTTTCACCACAAAATATAAAGTATGTGACTTGTACATACATGTTTCAATGCACGCAGTCAAAATGAACATAATATGGCGATTTGTACAATGTGAAGGGGTATGTCAGTTAGAGCTTAGCAAATTTATTTGAGGTTCGCAATGGTTAAAATGGGGGTTTTCAGTTCTTTTTATTATTTTTCAATAATACTTCATAGAATTTCATTGGTGTAATTTATTTGGTTTAATTTAACCTAGTTAAAAAGTTAAAAGTTAGGTTTGAAATGGAAAAATAAGTGGTTTACTTAAGGAGCTAAATGGTTGCTAAGGAAAATTTTGTTGCTAGGCAACAGTTTCTGAGAAAATGTTCATAAAATTCATGCTAAGTTGTTTTTCAGTAATTCTTCTTACAATATATAGTGGGTCTATCCTTTGAAAATTAGAAAAAATACCTGATAATTCAAATTAATGAGTAAAAACTCAATATTCACAAGAAATATTCAATAAGTATTTAAAATGGGCGTGGCTTATTCAAGGCTGGTTTCCATGGTGATGCTACACATTACAACATTTTTAATGCGCAATTCCGAAAAATTCAGAAAATTTCCTTTAATTTGATGTATGATTTTGCTTTGATCCAGCCGGGGGGATTAAAGTCAAGAAATAAGGCACTTTTTGGCTTCTGGCCGCTCACCTAAAGGTGGTAAGGAATTAAAATGATTATCACAATTTATTTGACTATTCAAGTCAAATATCCTTCACTGAATTCGACTCGTCCTCCAAGCATTCTTGATCGCAAATTTTCGTAAAGAATCACCGTTTTCTCGAGGCCGCCGACGGCTCCTCCGATTCTGAACAAAAAAAAATAAAAATACAGATAGAATAATAATTCTTATTCGAGAATTAGTATAAAAAATAGGTTAAGATTTTTACTTTAAATTTCATGGATGAAAATGAACGCAGATCGTCTACATGTACTTAAAATCGAAAATTTTACTTATTGTGAAATGTGAAGTATCTAAATTTGACGATTTAAAATTTGAATTTGAATCGAAGAATAAATCATTAAGATTCAAATGATAAATTTCTATAAGAGGATATTTTATAATTCAACAATCAACCCGTACTCTAGTTTTAACAGTCTGTCTTCTTTCCCCCTTGTTAATCACTGGCCAAATAATACTATTATATTTTGGTCTTTTATGACTTCACAATTTTTTTTACCTTTCTGAGTCGTATTTTGATGTCATCTCTCCGTGTCTCCTTTTGAATGGGAATCAGCTTGGTGTTATTACAAACTGGCTTTGGAGTAAGACCAACACGGGGTACTGGAGAAACTTTCTGGATTGGTACTGGGTTTCGAAGCTTGATGACGTCATTAGTGACGTGAACAGGTTTGCTCTCATAAACCCTTGGCTGAAAGAGAGAAACGGAATTTGAAGCCCATTGATTGTCGGTGATGTTTGATGTATAAAGTGTTTTGTTACGACGGATAAATTCACATAATTATACAATGTGATGAAAGAAATAAAGACGCGGATATGAATGTTTATAATTATGGATTACAATAAACAGAATAATCTTAATAGCCTATATGTAAATTATTTTTTTTTAACAATACTTTGAAACAAACACATTATTAAAAATCATTCTATATTCCAAAATTCTAAGTAGGCAAACTATAATTATTCTATTAATTTTCTCAAAATAAATGGAGAATAAGTAAAGGCCTACAAACATCGTCGTCGAGTTTCCTAAAATCCTCCAAAATCCGGGTATTAATTAAAAAAATTCCTCTTTCAATACCCCCACTTAAAATTGAAATACCTAAAATTTAGAGTTAATTTTTTCGATTCTCCCACTGACCTTGCACGTATAACCTTCAACGTTGCCTTTGACCTTGTCAATGACCTTGACGATGGCCTTTGTCGGATTAGAACCAACATCCCTCCCATGTGTGGTGTTTGAAGTCCATGTCTGGATTGCGGGGCTGTTGGCTCTGGTCTTTGGAGTGATCCTCGTCTTGGTTGGCACCTGCACTTTGGTCTCATTTACGGTCCAGGACCTAGCAGGGACTGTGGTGTCCAAAGTTTCATTTTCGAACCATATCTGAGCAGGGGGAGACCACCCACTGGTCTCGTTTACGTATTCAATCGTGGAAGAATGACAATACTGTGATCGCGATCCGAGAAAAGTTCAAATAAAACAGAATAGATAGAAGTGCAATGATAATTACTACACTAACAATGATTGTGCAAATGATAACAAGAAACAAGTATGAAATAATAATGATAATAATAATGATAATACTAATGATAATAGTAATTATGATGATGATAAAATTAATCATAAAAATGATTATAAAATAATTATGAAAATGATAAGAATAATGATGATAACGAAAATTATAATGATAAAGAAAAATAATTATAATAATTTTGATTATAATAATGATAACGGTAAAGATAATGAAGATAAAAAAGTGACCAAAAAGAGTAAAAATCAACATAATAATAATAATGAAAATTATTATATTTGATTATTTGCAAGTATTGGTTCATCTGCACATTTGTCATAATCATCTAATGGTAATAAGTTCTTAAATAGCTTAAAAAAACTTTGCAAAACTTTCTTTAAATTTACAACCTGGCCCAGGTTGGGGGGGGGGGGGGTAGTATACCACGTGCAATTTCACTTAATTTACAGTTTATGTTTTCAGTCCGATTTATGTTCTGTTATTTATTTACCATGTTTGTGTTCTGTTATTTATTTAAGGACCTTTATGTTTCTTATATTGTTTAAGGGTTTTCTTGTAAAACATTTTTTTTTTAACTGAACCGGACCACCCTCCAGTGTTTTTACCATTTGCGTTAAATAGAACATGAATTATTAATAATACTGATGATAACAATAGTTATAATAATGATAATGACAATAAATGATGATAAATAATTAGAATATCAATGAAGATAACAAAATTATAATAATGGCAATAAATCTGGTGCTAATAATAATAATACTTATTATATAATTACGATTAAGATAATGATAATGATAAAGATAATGACGATAAAAAAGTGGCAAAGCCGTGCAAAAATCCACAGTAATGATAATGATTTTATTTGAATATTTACAAGTAGTGCTTCGTCTACACATCAAGAAACTCGAAGTGATGGCCTACTGAATTAAATATACTCATGCTGGTAGCCCAAATCTGAGAGCTATATACTGACCTACTGATCAACATTTTTTTGTTCTATTTCTAAAAGAAATATTACCTCTTGGGCTTCCACTAATTCCTGATATAACGCTATTGATTGAGACATGGTAATGAAAAGACCGGTACGATACGAAATATGGCTAGATGATGATAATAATATCGAGCATCTGACACGAACTGTGAATATAATCACGAATGAAGTAAGTAAACAAACCTACCTTATTTTATACCATCCAGTTGCCATGCGCATTGCGCGCCAAAATTTTGCTCATCTTTGATTGTGACGAAACAATGAAATCATCGCGACGCGCAGGCATCTGCTACTGCTCTCGTGGCCGTGGCTCTTTGTACTGCTGGCTCCTTTTTTTTTGGTTTCTTAACCACTCCTTCTCTTCGAGATCCTTCTGTGGCCACTTCTCCTCTATATCTGTCTCCTCCTATGCTACTTCTTCTTTTTTTTTTTTTTACCCTTGTTAATCCTTAGTTTGACTGCTTATCCTAAACCTTTTTTCTAAAAAATCAAAAAAATCAAACAAGCATTAAATAAAATCGGATGCAAAATTAAGGTTTGTTTTGAAGTTTTGAATTTTCGGTAATTTTCTCAATTTTCACAACATGGGTCACAGCAAATGAGAGCATCAATGGTGTCACCTACTCGTTATTATAAGATGAAAACACACATAGCTTCAAAAGACATGCTCTTCAAGAGGTGTCTTATTTGTTGCAGAATTGACGATAAGGGAGTATCTTCATTGATTTACAGTAGGTTGCTGTCCAATATCATGCGCCCTAATGCGATAGGCGAAAAGGGGGCGCCAAAAAGATGAAGAAAAGAGAGGAAAAGCAAAGGGGAGAAAAAAGGAGGAAAAGAAGAGGAGAAAGAGATAAATAGGGGAAAGAAAGAAAGAAGGAAAAAAAGAGGGAAAGGGGGGGGGGGGGCGCTGAATTGATGTTTGACCTAGGAGGCGCCGATTGATGTTCGACAACAATATTCGGCGCCCCCTAGGTCGAACATTAATTCGATGCCCTCAATATGTCGGATGGACAACAATATTCGGCGCCCCCTAGGTCGAACATTAATTCGATGCCCTCAATATGTCGGACGGACATCGATTCGGCGCCCCTAAGTCGAACATCAATTCGGTTCCCCTAGGTCGAACATCAATTCGGCGCCCCCTAGGTCTAACATCAATTCGGCACGCCCTTTTTTCTTTCTTTCTTTTTTTCCATCGCTCTTTTTTCTGTTTTTCTCCTTCATTTCCCTTATTTTTTCTCTCCTTTTCTTTTCCTCTCTTTTCTTCCTATATTTTGGCGCCCCTTTTTCGCCTTCTCGGGGATCCGGAACCCGAGGCCCCCAGAATATGCGCATGGAAAGTTATGCGTTTTTATGCCAATCAAGTATTTATTGTAGGAAACACCAACATTTTCGATATTCCCTACTTATTCATCAGAAGTAAATGACAATAATCATATCAATGATGATGGTAGTGCGCATCCTCAGACAGGCTTTGATTTTATGATAACTGGCGGAAGATGTGCACCCTTCATAATTATACACAACAATAATGACATGGTAAGGCGAGTTTTGAGATGATCAGATTCAATTATCTTTAATAATTTTATCTTTTTCATGTTTTTTTTTTTTAAATACAGGAATATAAAACATCTCGTATATCATCCTTACATTTACTAAATAAACCTGCATTAATAACATTATAAAGGTTCTTAAATTTTATTGATGTTTATTCAACAATGATTAAAAAACAAAAAACAGTAAAACACTGAACACACACGAATATGCATCATATACTTTGAAAGTAAAAATAAAAGCAAACGCATATAGTATACTGCATATGCGTTTTGACAATGAATACATATCTACTCTACGAATTAAGCTATACCTGTTTTATTACAACAGTTCTGAGGTTCAAGCTATTTTACAAAGTCAGGCTTTATAAGTCTTTCTTGTGCGTATATCTTACAATAATGTATAAAACATATTTATATACTTTAGTATCGACTTGCCTATAATTTATCACAAGAGAGTACTGTCTCTGAACCTATCTGGTGTTATAAGGCTACACCTATTTTTTTGAATTCGCCTTTTCGCAAACACTCTTAATATAGTTGGGCGAAAATTGCCAATTTTTAACATGTTCAACTAACCCTGGGCAACATACTGTCCACACAACTAATGGTTAAAATCTGCTCAAATTGGGTAATAAAAATAACAATTGGGAAATGAATTTGCTCAATTTGATAATAATTGCCCAGCATATTTATATATATATATATATTTTTACCAACATACATTACCCAACACAGTGGATTTATTGCCCAACATTTTAAGTGTGTATTGTATTAGTTTTACGATTTTTCTTGTTAATCTGGTGGTCAAGTTAATTGTAAAAGTCATCAATTACTTCGTTAAGGACCCAATTGGAAATAAACCATGTCAGCTTTCATGTGCTATCTTGTCGTGGTATTTTGATACTAAGTTATCCTTTTACCTGTGTGTATTCCTGGCACATTTTCCCATTGAAGTCAATGTTTGCTAGGTTCTAGATTCATAAAACCAGGCTGGCCATAATCTATACATTGCCTTTGTTTTCTGGTGATACTATAACATGTCTGACATTGCACCTAACACCGTGTTAACAGCCTTTCCACATATTCTTTCCGCCCTTTCACACGGTAAAACAAAAATCGTAATTTGAATGATGATTCCAGTGAAAAATAAGGCTTATGACGAATTATTAGCATGTGTGAAACCATACTAGAATCACGAACGCTATAATCACAATCACGAATTCACATTTTAGAGCCTTTTCTCCCGCGAATCATCATTGTATCGATGGTTGCTATTGTAATCGTGACTGCGATTAGTGTTCGTGATTCTAATCGTGTTCTAGTTCGGTGTCCCACGTGCTAAATATTCGTCATTAGCCTTATTTTTCACTGGAATCATCATTCAAATTACGATTTTTTTTTTACCGTGTGAAGGGGCGGCCAGTTAAATTTCACTCAAATTACGGTACGAATTTTCCGTGTGAAAGGTCCGATGATTCTAAAGACAAATTGAAATCATCATTTAATGATTCAAGATTCACGTATGAAAAGGCCTTTGTTAGTTCTTTGCAGGTTGAAAATTATTCTATTAAAAAATCATTCAAATATATACGCTAATATACTCAGATACCATGTTATCAGAATCTGCAATAGGAATTAACTTGAATTGGGATTAGAGGGGGCCTTTATTGAACTGGCATAGAATCACAGAATCCAAAGACACTTCCTCAAATGGACTCAGAACGCAAGAAAAAGGCGACATTGCATTGTGTACTATTAACTGCTCTTTCTTTTTCCTGCACATATTTTTTTGGCCACATTTTGCATAATGTCCAATGTTAACGCAACACAAGGAAATGTTCTTTGATCTTATTTCTTAATGATGACCGTCTTAAGACCTGTGTACGTGAAGCAAAGATAGTTCGACGCAAGAGCGAATATACAAACAAATCTCAAAATACTTCGTTATTTCATTTTCAATCGATTCCGCGTTCTGATTAGTAGAATTTTTCTATACCAATAATATTTCTTCATTGTTATAAGGGAAGTGGATAAAAAACCGAAATCTATGTGTATATTTCGGGAGTTTTTCAACGTATCACAAATCTGTCGTATACTTTTTCTAAAGTTTGTAATTGATTTCGACTTCATGGGTAAAAATAGCGCTGGAGCTTTGTAAATTTTGTTCTGCATGTTTTTTGCATTATCCTTTCATTGACACAATGATTATCTCCAAAATGCATCAACTTATGTCCACCATACCTACAAATATGGTCAAAAGTCTCTGTTTTCATACTGAAAATAAAGGTGCTTCAGTTAGGCCTATTACACGCCTGGAAAGTCTGAAACTGCGGTGGTGATTTTTTATCGAACTTTTGGAATCACGCAATGTACACGATCATGTCACCACGGTCACGCTATTGTATTGTATAGATATCCCAACATAGTAACAATGCAATTAATATGTTATGTATGAAGGCAGTATAGGGTCTTAATCATCTTGCAACGTCAGTCGTTGCTATGTCAGACAAGCATGCAGGACAAAGTGTAAAGGTCATGATTGGCAATCTTTATTCAAGAGGAAAGGCGGAATGTCGGCGGTTATAAGATCGAAAGCCCTCTTCAGTCCATACGTATATAGTTTACGCTGTACACAATAATGTTAACAAATATTAAACATTTCAAAAACAATAGCTCCTAATATACTATTTCGATTTTTGGGGGACACCTGGATAAAGATCTGATAATTATTCGAGAGCGCGTGAACATTAACCTTTGAATATTTATTTAGTGCGTGTGCACTAAAGAAATGTTCAAATTAACTCATATTCCGTTTAAAAATCTAGAAGAAAATAAAAACATGGTGTTGAATATCTGACCTTGACCGTGCTTCTTTGAGGGTTTTTCTTCAGAGAAATAACTTGCAAATCGTTGATTTGGATCGTTTTGAAATCACTCTATGGTAACTTGATAATCATCGAGTCGGGTGATATACATGTATAGGTCTAAACACTGAAATCCTTAAAGGGGAATCCATCCCAAATAAAAACTTGTTTTTAGACGAAAAATCCGAAAAGTCGATAGGTGAAAGTTTAAACAATATTAGACAAACAATAAGAAAGTTATGAATTTTCAAAAATTGCAAATATTGGTAGTCAATATACCAATTGAGACTTCGAATTAGCCGCATATAATAGTGATGTAAGGCAAGGACTATTCTTCATGTGCTCAAATACATAAAATGGCTAAATGTCATTTTTTCAAAAGGTTTACTTCAAATTGAATTTTCTTTCATGAGAACATAAAAAAATATAATATACCCGGCTTATGTTTAGATTACTGTCCAGGTGATGGGTACTTAGGAGAAAAACCACAATCCCTGATAATGAATTACATGGCCTATGGGAAAGGTGTCCTTGCCGCTTTACTTGTCAAAATTTACTTACCCAGTTGCCAATTTGAAATCTACATAGTCCTTGGGATCTCAATTTTAAAGCAGCCATAACTTTCGTACTGCATGTCCGATTTCTTTAAAACTTTCACCATTCTTTTTTAGTTTTTTTTCTCCTATCCAATACAACATTTGATGACCAAGATTCCCCTATAATGCATCTGAGAGTAAGTTTATAATTGCATATCACACCGATGAATGCTTCAGGAAATGTTCCCATAAAATTCTAAAGTCTGCTGTCTTCGTGATCACTCGTAAACTGCGTTCCAATTTCTCTGAATTTCTGCTCAGGCAAGGCATCACCATTTAGTTGAGACTATAAGAATAGAAGATATGTGCAATTCAAAGCTGATTAAGAGCTATTTCTGTACAACGTCTAGTTTGATTACTCTGCTGTGATGTAACTTCAAACTGATTTAATGTATAGAACACATGAACGAGGTGATTAATTAAAACCCTATATACAAACCAGCAGCCTTACAGCTACTCACTTCTGGCAAGGTCCTAACTTATAATGCAACCTTCTGAGCAGCGTTTTCTTGTAAACATAGTTCCACTTTAATGATAACACTCGAATGTATGACTTGAATATTGTAATGATTATGTTACCAAGAACCAAATAAGTAGGTTTCTCTCATTTATTTCCTCTTTACAACCAAAATTCTAGGTATTCATAGCAATAAATATTTCAAACGGAAATATTTGAAGACTAAGTATTTCTGGTCGGATCGCTTTATTGCCCTCATACAAGAGTATCTTTTGTAGATTTTTCTAATAAAAGTAATCATAATAATCTCATGATAATGTTCAAGTATCATACCTTATTGTAGCCATTGACGCCATTGACGCCATTGACGGGATGGGACAGCTCAGTGAGATCATCTCCAACGTAGGCGGCGTTTTCATACTTGACTTTCATTGCTGTATCATCTTCTTCCTACAATAGATCAAAATAAATGAATTCACTGAAGAATTGGTAATTTGGCAATATAATTTCATTCAATTCAATTCAGTTCAATTTATTTTTCATTCTTCAACATAATACAAATAAGTACAAAATAAATCAATTCAATTTAAATAAAAGCATGAACAAAATTCAACATTGAATAAAATGATATACATATTCAATAAGTGATTCAAATATAAATTAACATGCATGTCAATTTTAGATCAATATAATCAATGTAATTAAATATAATTAAATCAATATAATTATATATCATGAGAAGAATTGAGGGGTCCACTGAAAAGCAAAGCTTGTAAAATGTGAACCCCTCAAAAAGTTAGGATAGAAAGCATATTGAAATAAAGGTAAAGGAATACATGAAGATAACGAAAAGGGCAAAAAAATTCTTATATACAGGATTGTGAAATTCAGAGACAAAAGACAATAACAAGACATTCTCTTTAAGAGAAGAATAGGATATTGATAACAATCAATATTGCTATGAATTTTTGCTGGGTTTTCAGTTTAAAATTCACAATTTGTCGTCTCGAAAGTTGTTTAATTGTTGAACTGCTGCTATCTCTCAAGCATTTTTTTGCTTATAATAGTTGACCTGTGCACGAAAAAAACCCGTTTATATAATTTGTGCCATCTCTGTAATATTGTATTTGTGTCCAAATTCACATGTTCTGTTATCATTCCTATAACATTGTCACTTGATGATATACTTTAATTTAGCTATGATTATGTTCATGTAGTGTAAATTCATTCAATAAATGCAGAAACTCCTGCAAAAAACACAAATGACTTTATTTCCAACATGTTATATTCAGATGTTGTTTGAAGGTTTGCATGGTGGCATGTACAATCGCTGATGTGGTTTACGGTACACCATGTGGTGGAGTAATATAGAAACAGTGGAAAGAAGAAGAAAAGGAATTGGATAGGCGAGAAAGTGGAAATTTGAGAGTAGAGTATTCTTTTCTTGAAAGTAGTCCTGGAAAAGGACTGTAAACCAGAAGAGTTGAAGAAACAGCTTGAGTAGTAGGCTGGATGAGGAGGTGCTGGCTTGAGTCGGCGAGTAGAGATGATGAGTAGAAGCAGTAGAGACTCGACGTTTCGGGCAGGTTGACTGTCCGTCTTCAGGAGTGAGTGTTCGCTCGGCGTGCGGCGGTACTTGTTATATTCAGCTATACAAATATTTCATGATCCTTCTTATTTCTAATGTATCATTAAGACTTATATATTGTGTTACATGTTTGTTTATTAGATTTCAATTGCTTTGTAATTGTAATTGTATTTCTATTGATTTTTTTTAAAAACTGTTCTATTGGAAATGAGAAAAAAATTAAACTGAAACTGAACCGAATAAGTCTTGGAATATCCGTTTTTAATAATTCCGATTGTATTAGCTCCGAGATATGTCAAATTAGAATGTAGTTGGTATATTGGTCTGAATCTCTGTTTGGTTTTCTTGTTCTCCATGAATTCAATTAGTGTTATTTAACAGTCCTTACCTTTGTTTCTTCATCGTCTTGATACAACTCTCCCACACCACATCTCAACGGTTTCTTGATTGACTCAGGAAGGCAGCAGTACATACGATCAGCGATAGGACTAATTAGGTTTGGATTAACCGTTCTTGGATCGGTGTAGCCTGCCCGATAAAAATAATAAAACACAAAGCGTAATAGTTCTTTATCGAGATTAGGGATGATTGGTTTGATTAGACGGTAAGGCTAGTGTCCTATAGTGGTCCTGATCATTTAATTGCTCCTTAATAACATGTCCATTTATATTGCGCAGTTACTATGTGCATATACTCTACTGCGCTTTGATACTTTTTATCATTATTACCCCGGCCGTAGCTGAGCAGCCATATTAATATAGGCGGTAAAGCGTTCAAAGAATAAATCCTATCGGGTACCCATTCACCTCTCCTGGGTCGAGTGCAGCACAATGTGGATACATTTCTTGCTAAAGGAAATTATGCCATGGTTTGGATTCGAACCCAAGACCCTCTGTTTCAAAGTCAGAAGACTAATCACTGGGCCACAACGCTCCACATCCTTTAATCACTCAAGCATTCATGTTAAATAATACTTTCTAAGTCACTTTGTTCCCTCACTAAAGATATGACGCAATCCCACTATCCCCAAAATTAATTAATATTAAAGGGGTACTCCAGGCTGAAGAAAAAATATGATTTGAAAAGATAAAATAAAGCCAGACAAACAAATCATCTAGACTTAATCAAATTCGGACAAGGAATAACAAATGTATAATATTTTTACGTTTTGCGTTATTTCAGTGAAGGAGTTCTATGGTAACCACAAGAATATGCAATGAGCATTTTACTCAATTTTATTTAGATAAAAGCTTATTTTAGCATCCACTTGGCAGACGCTTTTGAACGATGATAATCTATTGGAAATGCCCGTTAAATCACAATGGACAGATTAGAAGTCATTGTCGAAAGTTGGCGGACGGGGACAGCACATTGGACCAGACGAAAAATGGTAAATATGTCGTTTGTCCAGAGTCCTGGGGAGCGTTTCATGAAAGGACATGTCGGACGTTTTATCCGACAAATACTATTTCATCCGACAGTTACTATGGTAACAGTGACTCTCAGCCAATCATTATCAAGGAAAGTTGTCAGATCTGACAACTTGTCGGACGAAAATGTTGATGAAACGCCCCCAAGGACGACACTGGTGTTTTGATGAACAGATTTTCGACAAAGGCTGCTTTGTTATGAAGGGCTTTTGACAAAAAGATTATCTGCCTTGTAGAAAGCGTCTGCAAAGTAATTGCTAAAATGCCCTATCATTATTTTGAACGCGGGGGACCTCTTTAATTACATACCTGTCAGGAAACTAATCAGAAGTCCCCAGAAACAGGTCTGAAGCCAAGCAGCTGCACTGTACCAGGAATATGATAGATAGTACAACTCTGTGATAGGCGGTCTGAAAAATCAATATACATTGTATCAACATTTATATCATTCCCAGTAGAAATATTAGTAGTAGTATAGTAGTAGGAGGAGGAGGAGTAGTAGTAGTAGAAATAGTATCAGTAGAAGTAGAAGTAACAATAGTAGTAGTAGTAGTAGTAGTAGAAGAAGAAGTAGAAGTAGTAGTAGTAGTAGTAGCAGAAGTAAAAGTAGTTGTAGTAGTAATATTATTATTATTATTAGTAGTAGTAGTAGAAGAGGTTGTAGTATAGCAGTAATGTAGTAGTAGTAGTAGTAGTAATAGTAGAAGTAGCAGCAGTAGAAGTAGTAGAAGTAGTAGTAGTAGTAGTAGTAGAAGAAGTAGTAGTAGTAGTAGTAGTAGTAGTAGAAGTAGTATTAGTATTAGTAGTAGTAGTAGACGTAGTAGTAGTATAGAAGTAGTAGTAGTAGTAGTAGTAATAGTAGTAGAGGTTGTAGTATAATAGTAGTAGTAGAAGTAGTAGTAGTAGTAGGAGTAGTAGGAGTAGGAGGAGTAGTAGGAGTAGTAGTAGATGTTGTAGTATAGTAGTAGTGTAAGTAGTAGTAGAAGCAGTAGTATCAGTTGGAGTAGTAGTAGGAGTAGTAGTAGGAGTAGTAGTAGTAGTAGTAGTAGTAGTATAGAAGTAGTAGTAGCAGTTGGAGTAGTAGTAGTAGTCGTAGGAGTAGTAGGAGTAGTAGGAGTAGTAGGAGTAGTAGGAGTAGTAGTAGTAGTAGTAGTAGTAGTAGTAGTAGTCGTAGTAGTCGTAGTAGTAGTAGTAGTAGTAGTAGTAGTAGTAGTAGTAGTAGTAGTAGTAGTAGTAGTAGTAGTAGTAGTAGTAGTAGTCGTAGTAGTAGTATAGAAGTAGGAGCAGTAGACCAAGTGGAAGGAGTGGTGGTTAAAGTGAAGGGATGCAGTAGTGGGGTAGGTGAGGGAAGATCAAAGGTGGAGATAGAGGAAAGGGGAGAGGGAGGAGTATGGAAATATGGGATGGAGATGGAGTTAGGAGATAGGGAGAGGGGAAATCGAAGATAGGGGAAGGGGGATGGTAGAATTGTGCGATAGGGGAAGGGAAGGGCTGGAGTCGGGAGATATGGGAGGGCAAGGGATGGAGTAGAGACGGGGGCAAGGGTCACGCCCCCCCCGCCATCGGCCTATACAAAAAAATGGGGGGGGGGGTAACCAAAAGTGCTTGAAAATGTAACCTTTTTCAAATCTGAATATAAAAACTTTAGCTCGCGCTTCGCGCTCGTATTTGTTCAATGAGTTACGTATACTCTTCATTAATTCCTAAAAACAGTCCTTAAATAGAGTTTTCAGAAAATGAATTTGGAGGTTCATAAGCGCACCATTGAATGTGTAACTTATGAGGAGGGCTATGAGGAAACTTTTGAGAATTTTCAGAATACCCCCGGTCAGTATACATCACGTGGCTAATGATCGCGCGAAGTAAGTCACCCACAATTTTAATCGTGTCCACCCAATAATGCGACCCTTGGTACACCCCTAAGTAGAAAGATAAGGTGATGTTAGAGGGTGAAGTAGGGAAATAGGGGAGGGGGGGGGGGACGGGTTAAGGGATGGAACAAGGACATAGGGGGAGGTGGAAGTGGGGGAGGGGGTAAGGGAGGGGAAAGGGTAAACAAACCTTGGTTCTTCGGTTGGCATCATAGTAGTAGGTCCCATACTCATTGTGGTAAGGATGCTTTCATTATAACACCCGTCTGTGTATAGTGGTGGTTTATAGACATCAGGGGGGTAAAGTTGTGCCCCTATTCCTACCCATAGGGACCAGACCAATCCACACAATGTACCTCCAATAGCTCCCTGTGGAAAAAAATATGAGAGAACTATTAATAAGAATCGATATTTCTTTAATTATTAGGGTATTTTGACATGAATTGAATTGCCCCTGATTTTTGTGTTTGTAAATATGTTTCTCTATTGTGCTTCTTTCTTATCTAACGCTTTTGCATGTCTGTCTATGAAATACTCCCAGCAGTATTTATCACACCACCATCTGCTATGATGATGTCGGATAGATTGCAGTTTGATTCCCCCTACACAACCCCTAATGATTTTAATACTTGTAGATATTTAAACAATGAAAACTTTTCAATGATCCACATGAATTGCCGTAGTCTTAAGAAAATTTTTGATCAAATGAATCTATTTCTAAATTGATTTAATGATAAATTTTCAGTTATAGGTTTAACTGAGACATGGCTAAAAGAGGATGAGAGTACTTATTTTAACTTGCATAATTATGCCTTTCTTGCCAAAAATCGTATTTTTAAGCGAAGAGGAGGAGTAGGAATTTAATTCAGAAATAATATCTTATTTACAAGGCGAACAGATTTAGAACTAATGGATGATGTTATTGAATGTAAGTGTATTGAAATTTCAAAAGATCGTTCTTCCAATAGTCTTCTGATTTACGTCATATATAGACCTCCAGATAAATCTGTTACATTTTTTTTGATAAATTAGAACTTATATTGCAAAATGCCTTGCATGAAAAGAAGGATTGGATCTTTGTTTTTTACTTGGAGATTATAATATTAACTTGATGTACAATTCTCAATTATCAAAAACATTTTTAGATTTATTAACATCATTTTCATTTTCTCCTCTAATTTCTAAACCTACTCGAGTCACCTCTGAGAGTGCCACACTAATAGATAATGTTTTTACTAATGTACCAGAAAGTGTTAGTCGTGCTGGAATTCTTACATGTGATTTTAGTGACCATTGTGCAATATATGCAATTTCAAATTATAAAAAGTGCAATTCTTTACCTTTTTTTTTTACCAACAGCGAAGTATTAATAGTGATTCAATTTCCCGATTTTGTATGGAGTTACAAAAACAAAATTGGTCCCTTGTTTATAATTCAACTGATGTTAACGATAGTTTTGATGCATTTTATACTCAATACAATAAATTATATGATGAATGTTTCCCTCTCAAACTTTTCAAATACAATGTTAAACCATGGTTTAATAGTACTTTACGGAAGATGTGTAAAAAGAAACATAATTTATATCGTAAATTCATTAAAGATCCAACATTGAGTAAAAGAAATAGAAACAAGGAATACAGAAATGAATTCAATACTGAAGTTAGAAGATGTAAAAGGAAATATTATGTAAACAAATTTACTCAACTTAACGGTAATAGTAGTAAAACATGGAAGACCATTAATGAAGTTATTAACAAACGTAAAGTCAAAGATCAGTGTACAGTTATTAAGGGCGATGATAATGTGACAACCAAAGACACGGTTGAAATTGTTAGACAGTTTAATAGTTACTTCAGTACAATTGGATCCAAACTTATAACTAGTTTACCATCTAGCGACTTGCATTTTTCATTTTTTATGAAAAGAAAAATAGATCATTCCATGTTTGTAACTCCAGTGAGTCCAGCTGATATTATTGATGTAGTCAAGTCATTCATGGTAAATAAAAGTCCGGGATTTGATGATATCAATATTGAAGTTTTTAAAAAGTCGTTATGTTTTATTTTACAACCTATATGTGCAATATTTTTAATATGTCATTAGAGTTAGGAATATTCCCCGATAAACTAAAAGTGGCTAAAGTAATTCCAGTTTTTAAAAAAGGGGATAAAGAAAAGGTTTCTAACTATCGTCCGATTTCTCTTTTATTTGTTTTTACCAAGACATTTGAAAAATTGTATATAATAAATTATTGAATTATTTTGATAAAAACAATATTTTATATGAAAGACAATTTGGTTTTAGACAAGGTCACTCAACGAGAACTGCTCTTTTAGATTTCACAAACACTCTTGCCAATGTTTTTTAACAGAAAAGGTTTTTAATTGGAATATTTCTGGACCTTTCAAAGGCGTTTGATTGCATTGATCACCATATATTATTGCAGAAACTAGAATATTACGGTATCAGAGGAAATAATACACAATTGGTTTAAAAGTTATCTTTTTAATAGAAAGCAGTTTGTATGTATTGACAATGTATCATCTGATCAACTTGATTTAACTGTCGGAGTGCCACAAGGGTCAATCCTCGGGCCTTTGCTCTTTTTAATATTTGTAAATGATTTTCAATATGTTAGTAAATATTTTTGTCCAATTATGTTTGCAGACGATACTAATTTATTTATTTCAGGTCAAAACTTAAATGAAACAAATGTTATTGTCAATACTGAATTACAAAATGTTTACAAGTGGTTTATATCTAACCGTCTGATAATTAATTTTGACAAAACTTCATATATGCTTTTTAAATCTAAAAAAATATTCATTACATAATTCTGATATGCAAATTCAGATAGGTGATGTCAATATCAAAAGAGTAGAGCATACAAATTTCTTAGGTGTAAAAATCAATGAAAAAACTTACCTGGAATGAACATGTTAATAACATATCGTCTAAGATAGCTAAGGCTATTGGTGTTATAAACCGTATTAAACTTGTCGTGCCTTTTAAAGTAAAATTTATTAATGATGCTATATACAATTCAATGATTTTACCCCATTAGTCTTACTGTAATATTGTCTGGGGAAACTGTGGAATTACTATTTTAAACCGATTGTATATACTACAAAAGCGTGCAATTATAGGGTTATGCGCAATGCTCCACCTTTAAGTTACAGCTCTCCTCTTTTCAAGAAAATGAATGTTTTAAATGTTTTTCAAATTAATCACATACAAGTTGCCATATTTATGTATTCTTATTTCAAAGGTATACTGCCTATGAGTTTCAATGATCTTTTTACTAAGAATAGTGCAATACATTCATATAGTACTAGGGCACAAGGGGATTTACGTTTACCTTTCTTAAAACTCAATTTCTCAAAAACTACCATTGCTTTCATTGGTTCTAAATGCTGGAATAATATTCCAGATGAACTTAAATTATGTCCGACTTTGTTAACATTCAAACGTAAATACAAGGCTTATATACTGCGTGTAGATTTTTAATATACCTAGCATGTTTTTCTTCTTCGTAATCTTATCTTTCATATAAATTCTCTATTCTCATCTTTTTCTTATCTTTCTCCCTTTTCTTTCCAATCCCCATTCTGCCTGTCTGCCTCGCACTCCCTGTATCTCATGATATAAATGGATTTTTAAAATCTTATTTTGGGATTGCCCTCGATAAGCGTCTTTGGCTTTTTGGCAATTCCTCCGTATTCAAATTACATATGTTCTGCTTCTTTGGTTGTTTTTTTGTATTTTTGTAGCTTTTGATACTGATTTTTTTTGTATTTTGTCATTTTTAATCAATCTTTGTTTGTATTTTATCATGCTTTTTATATCGTACGATTTGAATTTGAATATGGAAATAAATGAATTGAATTGAATTTTGTTTTGTATATTTCCCCATCCACGAAGATTGGCTTTAGCGTTGACGTTGAAATGGGAAATGGGGTTTTTGATACAGAAGAATGTTCAGATAAAGATTATGGTTAAGAATAGGTAAATGTAACGAAATCTTCTTCATTCATGCGTTTGTGGTTGCCCCAGATTTATACTTTGTAATTTCATTTCCATTCTGCTTTACCTACAAGTACATACAATTCCACTTTAAATTATTGAGTTAGGAGAACTGACACACCCGATCGGTCAGGTACAACCCACCTTGACAGAATTTCGAAAAAAAAAATTCTTCAGTTTTTGTCTGTCAGATTTTGTTTTTAGGGAACGTGCTTCATTTTTGTAAGTGGTCAGAAAATGTTTTCCCGTCCTAATGATGTTTTGAAGGTAGACATTATATCACCTAGTTTAAGTGGTGGATATGATGCTTTTATCTTATTACTAGGCGAGACAGGACAACTGATCTTAATTATAACAAGGAATTAATTTAATTTCATTCGATTATTATGATCATTAAGACCTTGTAACCTATATACAGATGCATTATAATCTCACCTCTCAGCTAAATAATATTGTATGAACAGATCAGCATGATCAGTGAAAACCGACAAAATAATGATAAAGATACTTATGAAAGACAGGAATGCAAAAGATAAATAATGAATGAATAATAAAGAAAAATTGTGATGAAATCAGTGGGTGATCTGTAATAGACAAGATTGATGTCTCTTACGTAAGAATTTGTCCATGGAAAGAACATTCCCAAGCTGTATAAACCAAGCATTGGTCCGCCAATCATTCCAAATATACTAAGTGCAGCCTGTCAAGAAAGATTGGGGAAGGAAAACTGTCAACAATTTGCTGAAAACAACAAAACTAAATCAAATAAAATCAAAACAATTTATTGAAGCAACCCCCATCATTTTCGGATAAGTTTACCAGTTAAGCTCTATTTATAAGATATTTTATTCAATGTTTTATTTGATAACGACACGGTTTCCTTCAGGCAGGTTCTATCGTATACATTAATATTATCATATTTATAATGTCCACAATAACAACAACAACAACAATGCTAATCTCTTTCTATGGTGCCCTTAATCCTTACGGTAAGGGCGATACAAAATAATTTAAATCTAACATCATTGAATCAAATCCTCTCTTTTAAATCAACTTATTTTGGAACAAAATATTATGAAACAAAAATATAGTTCAAAATCAATTGCATCTTTGAAGTAATCTTTTGCATAGAAACAGATAAAAGTGTTTGAAATCAAATGAAACATACACTGTAAAAACTGTAGCATTAAAACTGACACCAGTTGGTGTTAATAGAGGACCAAAACCTGAGGTGTTAAAATTACACCCTAGAGATTTAGCATAACACCAAAGAGTGTAAATGTAACAACCAAAGGTGTTGTAAAAACATCTATAGGTGTTAAACTAACACTGTCAATTTAGCACCAGTGTAAAATAATTGGTGTGGTCCTCTATGTACACCGGTTAACACCACAGTTTTTTGCTGTGTATCAAACCTGAAGAACCCCTCCGAGCTGTGAAGCTACATACGTCATTCCGATGCAGACAACCCCAAAGAAAAGAGCTAAAAATGAGGAAAAAAATGAACGAAAATAAATGAAGGTATTAATGTAAACATTTGAATATTATTTATCATCCAATTATCCAAAGTTCATGAAAATAAAAGGCGAGATTGATTCTTGAGAGATAAATAATATGATAATATTAGCACGTGGCAAGTTGTGGCCTAATCATGACTGTGTGATAGGGCCCGACCTGGATCCATGGATGTAGCTAGTTAAAAGGTGCATGCCCTACTGTATTTCATTTGCGTATAAAATGTAAAAAATTATCTGGAAAGTTATTATTATCCATGATACGTACCAAGACCTTTGGTGACAAGAGTATATTTCTTCTCTTCTATCTTTGGCCAGATAGACTTTACAATATCTTCAGCAGTTACAGCAGCCAGAGAGTTAAGACCAGATGACACAGTACTATGGAAGGCAATGACAATCATAAACCATAGTTAAAACGAGATGTCCCACCAGGCCAACGCCCCATCTTACAAAGAAGTATTATTATTAATTCTACCATTCGTATGGTCTCTACAATTTATACTTGTCACTTGTGTTTCGTCGATCGGTGTTCTTAAAACTCGATAGAAAGAATTCGCTT
This sequence comes from Lytechinus pictus, assembly GCF_037042905.1. Classification (NCBI taxonomy): domain Eukaryota; kingdom Metazoa; phylum Echinodermata; class Echinoidea; order Temnopleuroida; family Toxopneustidae; genus Lytechinus; species Lytechinus pictus. The sequence continues at coordinate 30,773,881 of NC_087261.1, forward strand.
TTAAACAACGAATTATGGAACTGCTGGCTTTTCATAGGTTAGAAATCGATTATAGTCGTTGCCCAGGTAATCCACTTTTATACTTTTGGTAGAATCTCGCTTTGTTGTTACAAAGCTTTATATCTCAATGCCAATCAGTCACTTGTATACCATTGACTTTGTTACAAATATTGTACATGACCTGTCTCCCTTTTCCTTTGAATTATGGAAATGATTTTTTTTTTAAAGTACGAATGTTGCCAATTTTATTTTGATTTGATTTGTTTTGAATTTATTGTTCAACTCTTGTTTTCTTTTACAATACATACATGATAAACAAATAGTAAATAAATCACATATAAAGTTGAAAAAAGTAAGCTTGTCTAGAAAAAAGATATTCAATGACTAAGTACAATAGGTTGAAAAAGAGATTTCTGCGAAAACGAAAGTGGTGGAACCTAAATTCAAAACAGAGCTTGTATTTCATTGGTCCCTAAAAATATGAATGGTACAAGTATATACAATTTTATCGTTTTTCGTAATATAAATTATCCCAACACTGTTAAAACTGACTACATACAAGGTAACAATTGAGGAGTTAAAGAAGATTACCATTTGGCTTAATGTAATTAAGTAATGTAATGTAACTCAACCAAGGTGAGGTGAATGGGTACCCGGTAGGAAGAAATTCCTTGAATGCTTTGAGCGCCTAGGCAGCCCAGCTAAAGTCGGGGTAATAATAATAGCAGGGCCCGCTGGGAGAACAGTTTTCAGAACTGAAGTGGCTTCCCTGGGTAAATATACCTATATTATTATTATTATTTATGTAATCTATGTATACCTCTATGTATAACATAGGGGATAAATTACCTTAATGCTGCACTAAAGACGGCTGATGTAAACAGACCAGGTAAGCCAGGCATACTTCCAAATAGATACATAACGAAATAAGGCATCAGCTACAAGCAAAAAATAGAACGTCAATGTGAAAAGCTGAATATTGCACCACAGTAGGATTAAATGACAAGCAATTTTATATTTCATAAATCATATATTATAACAGATAATCTTCAAGCAGAGAATCTCTCGACCGCTCCAAAACCTCTGACACCATGAAATTTTGATATCTAAATTATCAAATTATGGGAAATGTGGAAGGGCTGTGCGGTGGTCAGAAGTTGCTTTTCGGGTAGATAGCAGTTTGTTTCCAGTAATGATTCTATTTCTAATTACAATAATATTACATGTTGAGTACCACAGGGATCAATTCTTGATCCTTTATTGGGTTTATTGTTTGATTTGTACTTTACTGGTGTTAATACAACTTGAAGAATCATTTGTTGTTTTTGATTTTGAAATGTAAACTCATGGCAAGTGGTTGCTAATATTTTGGAAATGAAGATGAAACAAAAAAAAATCATATTCAAAATTCAGAAGTTAATATTTGAAAACATTTTGAGTACGTCATTTTTATCATGAAATCATGCCTGAATTTTAAGAGAAAACTTTGTTGAATCCCTGTGTACCTTGAAAAATCTTTGAGGATTATAAAACTGTATATCGTGAGTTTTAGTGAATCACAACTTAAAGACACAATTGGCAAGCATGTAAAGTTATTGAATTAAGTTGCTTTAGAACAAACTCTCCCTGTATTATTACCTGATCAGATGAGGTTACGTAGCCCATCGTATAGGGATCGCATTCTACGAAGTTTGCATACATGACCAAACCTGATAGGCAGGCTGCTGACACCACTATCACCATACCTATGATAGCCATGACGAGGGCGCTATACATTTAAAAAAAGAAAAACCGGAGAGAGAAAATATAAGGAAATTGTGTAAATTTCTCAAATATCTGCCTGTTGGGTCTAAACGTCTATGCGACGTTATTAAATGTTTTAAAAGTTAACACAAAATGATACAGAATGAGGCCCTCCAAGAGAGTCATAAACGCGAAAAAAAAAGGCTACGCGCTTGAATATGTGTATTGTGAAAACTAATCGTGTTCAACTGGTAAATGCACATAGTGATCCTGTCAATAAAAGGATGGTTATTGATATTATAATGTGATGGTTTATGAATAGTTTTCATTTGATTTATTCAATGATCCACTGTTTGCCCCTTGTATGGTTGTTTGCTCAATGTCTCTGACGTCATTCGAACCTAAGAACATACCGAAAACTGTAGTGTTGATCCGTGTGCTTAGGGGACCAAACCATTTTACTCAGGAGTTAAATGTTTGTTGTTAGTTCAACACGGATGTTAATAAAACACATTAAGTTAAGTTCGAACTCTAGAGTGTAATTTTAACACCTGTGGTTGTGGTCTTCTACGGACATCAACAAGTGTAAGAATTAGTCTGCAGGCACAGACCCTGATTGGAACTTTGATCAACAAGTGTGCCTCTACGCAAAGACGAGCACATAAAATACTTGCTGTTCCAATACAGGAGGGCCTTCAGTACACAATGCATGAGTAGGCTGCACATTTAGACCCTTAACTCGAGTGAAGGGTTTGCCCAGCAGACTACACCACCCCTGTAACACCAGGGGCCCTTAGCAGAAAGAGTTGCGATCAAACGTAACTCAAAAAATCTTACGCAACTTGATTTTCAGCTAATGAAGCACCAGTATTCGGGACTTGCGCTTGATATTTTGACTTGCAACTCTTTTTGCAACAAGCCCCTGGACGTAATGTAGAAGCAGACGTGAATGCTCTTACAGTTGAGCGGTCTTTTCCTTGCCACACGTGAGATATCTCTGGACCTGTGATTGGTTGACTCCATAAGTACTTCCCCATGTAAAGGTTCCGCCCACTACGATCGTCCAGAATGTATGACGGATTGTGGGATCAGGATCAAAACTAAAGAAAAAAAAAATTATGATTATTTAGGTTACACATTAAACAACTCCATGGAGAGTACAATATCAACTATGTCAGGAAATAATACGCCATCGTAAAGGTAAACTCATATACTCTAGGGAAGATTAATTTGTCTTCATGCAACATGAAAGGGGATGATTCAATATTCTGTTGTTAATTGATCACTTACAGGAGAGCGTAATTAGATAGATACTTTTACACCTGTTGGTTTGATAACAATTTACACACTCATCCCTATGAAAGTGTCCTTTCTAAATACCATAAGGACCAAACTACCGTTTTCGTCCAAACTAGTGTTTTTCGTGTGAGCAACTTTAAAAAGAACAATGCAACGCGATCGAAAACAAAATTACATTAAATTATAGGATTCATATCAATGTAGCCGTCTATCAATCGCTATACCCTAAAGGTGTCACACGCCTAATTGCAACAAGAATGTAAAAAGTATTCATCACAAGATTGTTTAATTTCATGGCTGATTAACAAAATGTATACATTATGATTCGCCATCTAACACAAACTAGGAAGGTCGAAATGGGGGTAAAAATATCACTTTACTTTTGGAACTATAATATGACTGGCAGAAAACATTCGGACCATTACATTGTTTCAAATGATGGATGAGATCTCGTCATACATGTTGATTATTTATGTAAACATACCCTCTGATGGTCAGATATGAAATCTCAGATGATGTAATAATTCCTGTCTACTTTAAGTAAACATTAGTCCTCTTAATCCTATCCCTAATTGATATAAAATTTTGTTTTGTTTTGCTTTTTAACACGCGTGTCTGTTTGGAATTTTTACTGATGTGAAACCTGGAGCAGATGTACGGATACACTTGTTAAATATACAGAAATTGAAACTATAATGCTTACTTCCAGAAATCAATCCTTCCATTTTCTTCGCAAATTTGCCAAGCTTTGTCGAGCCCACCAGTATTCATAGATCCTTTGATGATAACAGCTAAGAAACCTGACATCATAACCATGACCTGAAAGGCATCTGTCCACAGCACCGCCTTCATTCCTCCCTACAGGGTAAGACATAATATAGACCTAGATGATATTGATGATTCCCCATATGGGGTAGCAACATCAATCATATTAACAGTGCACCCTGCCTAACATAGCATTTTATTATTACCGTTCTCAAATTCAAAGGCTGAGCGCCAACTTGGAAGGCAGGAGGTCCATTTTTTTTATAGTCCGGGATCGAATCTATGACCTCCCGGTCATAATATAATAATAATAATACATAACATTTATAAGGCGCTTACTACTGGTGTTTCTAAGCGCACTGTGTTCTGTTTATGGTTTGTACTTGGAATTAAAAGAAAGGAAAGAAAGAAAAAAAATGTGACAGGGGAAAATGACACAGCTAATGCAACTATACTAATAATAAAAAATCAAAACTGGTGTGCACCTCCAATTGACCGACCCACAACTGTGAATCATCTTGGCATTATGCGTCGGATGTTCTACCACTGAGCAACACTCATGACCTTGGTGGTTAATGAACTATTCAGTGCAACGCTATCAGACAGAAATTGAAATAAACATTGTATCGTAGATAGCACAGCAACTTAAACATGTTTAATACCAGTTGAAGGAGTCCATATAGCTGTATTGTGCATAGACGGTATAGACCTATGAACGCACACTCGCACATCTAACCAAACTCACATCCATCTTCCTAACCCACACTCCTTCACACACGAGCCATATTGGGGCAATATCACTGCACCAATAGGAATAAAACGCGATACAAGGTTGAAAAACCAGAGGCGGATGGTAATGACCAAATTTGATTACGTGCATTTTATCTAAGAAAACAAAAAATATTATCATGATTATTATTATTATTATTACTATCAATTATTATTATTATCATTGATTGATTAATCAATTAATTAATGTACTTGCTTATTGATTTAATAATTAGTTCATTTACCAATTTATGTATTTTGGCATTTAAAAGTACATCGAAGAGGTGCACTATAATAAAACACAATAATGAACATAGGGAACATAGTGCACCTATGCACTGGACTGCCAATGTCCAATAAATATGAATCAAATAAACAATATAACGCTTAAACATTTCAATTCAAGCAAGTAATTCTTGCCAGGTATCTATTTACCTCACCTTTGTCGAGTATAGCAGATACAGCTATTTTTTTCCTGAAATTTGGGAAATAACGCCATGACTGGGATTCGAACAATTCAATTTCAATTCAATTCTTTATTCCATTTCCATTCAAAACAAAATACAAAGTAATATAAAGTAATACAAATCAAGTACACTTTTACAGACGAGCATTCTTACTTCGTAAAACAAAATACAGTATAATATTGAGCATAAATGGAAATGAGGGGGGTCTACTAAAAGACAAAGCTTGTAAAGTGTGCATCCCCCTTGGAAATGAAAAAAATACAGTCAACTTTTTCATATATTATGCGTACATGTACAAACGCGTATATATATATATATATATATATATATAGATATATATATATACATATATATATATATATATATACTGTATATATATATATATATATATATATATATATATACATACAGTATATATATATATGCGTATATATACAAACGACCTTCTGATTAAAAGCCGAGAGTCAGAATCTCTAGACCAACAAGCTCCCTCTCATATTGTGCTATATGTGATAGTTGTGCAATATTTGTGGAGATGATGAAAGAAATGCTACTTACAATTGTAGTGTAGAAGGTACACACAATCCCAATAGCCATGACTGATCCCCATAGATTCAGACCCGTCACTGATGAGAAAAGGGGGAAAAACAATGAAAGAGAGAGAGAGGGAGAGAGAACACGTAATAAAATATATTCCAAACTCAATCGATCCTATTACAGTAAAACTGGGTCAAATTAATATTGAAAAAAAGTTTTTGAAAATTAATAAATATGATAATAAATAATAATAATAATAATAACAATCAGAATAAATAAATTATATACATTTTAAAGCAATTTCATTCATTTTCGTTAATAGTAGGTGCACTTTTTTAAAACAAGAATTTGACATTTAATTTTGCCAGGCGTTTGTCTGAACTTGACATTTTGAATTCAATAAAACTAAGGGCATTTTCTCACGTGAATCTAGATTCATCATTGTAATGATGATTGCATTTCGTCTTTAGAATCATCGGAACTTTTACATGGAAAATTCGTACCGTAAATTATTATTTATTTATTTATTAGAACATATTTATTCAGGTGAAAAAGATCAGCATAAAACTTTTTTTCATCAATGACCTGATGAAAACATAAAGAACAACAAAAATTATCATATCATACAAGAAAATAAAGTCAAATTCTGAGTCAAAGATAACGATACTTGGTAAAAATTTGAGTGAAACTTTACTAGAATTCACCTGCGGACATGGCGGAGTAGACTTTGAATTCGTGATTGTGATTAGCGTTCGTGATTCTAGTTTTGTTGGTTTCACACGTGCTCAAAATTCGTCATTAGCCTTATTTTTCACTGGAATCATCATTCCAATTACGATTTTTTTTGCGGTGTGAAAGGGTGGAAAATTACCTTGATTAAGCGCCAATGCAGGAGCATAGATGACAATCCCAAGGTACAGGATCTGAAAACAGAGTTATAAATAAAATTATTCTTTCTGAGAGAAGTAGGCATTCAGCATGTTCAGCTTACCTCTTGCTTTCTGCCCTGGCTCTATTCTGCTCGACTAACTAAGGTTTATTCTTCAAAATTATGGTTTTGTACCCCCCTTCCATATATCTTTATTCCCATTATGTTGAACCTTTTCGATTTTTTGTTCAGCAGGACCGTTTTTTCCTCTCTATGTTCTACTTGTAAACGCTTCCTTACACACACACTCAACTTATAATTTCTCTTATTTTGGAATCATTATTGTTCATTGAAATTATTATGGTTAATCGAAATTAGTATTGCAAATTAGAATCATTATTTTTGTAAATTTGAATTATCACTGTACATGTATATTTGAATTATTATGGTTAAATTGAATTAAGATTTTATTCATGTTTATGTGCAATTTATATGTTTTTATTGTAAATTCAATGTCAATTCAGCCTTCGTAGCTGCTAAATTGAATAAAATATATCTTGAAAATTATTTTGGGGAAAAAATCTCTATTCTATCAGTAAATTGCCACTTGGGCGACATCCACTTTGTCTTCTTTCCGTTTTGATCTCATCCCAAACGGTCTTTACATCCAGTTGGTCTACTCACTTTGATCATTAACATATTTACCAATTTGTCTTCTTTCCCATTACTATGTCGTTAGATTACATACTTATGAACCATATTTCCTTTTGAAAACGTTAAACATGACGAGTAAACAAAGTAGAAATTAGACCGATTTGACATTCGACTAATGACAATAAGACTAGGTGGGTATCAGAATAAGAGTAGCTTGGACCAAACGAATTTTTATACCAAACTGATAGTAGACCAAGTGGGTTCAGCCCAGGTGGTATTAGACTATATCTCAGAAATAGACAAATTGTTAGACCAAGTGAATATAGACTAAACTATATGTTATCTTTGTTACCCAGCGTTTTTTTGTAAATAAACTTTTATGCTTGATATTAACTTTTACTAGTAAAGACATTTCTTAATCGAACCATCCATGAAAATCGTCGTATTTTCCATATAACAATGGTATGATGACCCGACATACATTACAAATTCTTTGATTAAAAACGAAACCACTTCCCGATAAACACACACGATCACACATAATATAGATATTGTATGGTTAAGTACTGCTTTTATTTCTTTTTTTAAAAACTTATTAAAAGTCAAACTAAATTTATGAGGATTGTTAATGTTTATGTATTGCGATAATATCAAAATCAGCTCTTAAACTTTATTTACAGTCCTCCCTGCATGCAAATGTTATTTAAAGATGCTTTTGTTTTCTTATATCAAAATGAGCTATGAAATTTTATTTACATTTCTCCTTGTATGATCAATATTTTATTTGTTTGTATTCTAGCGTTACCGCCACCAACTGACGTGATATACTAATAATAATAATATAGGGTATTTATATTGCGCACATATCCACCTTGTTAGGTGCTCAAGGCGCTCCTATATTACCCGGCTAACCTGGGCGTTCATAGCGCACACAGCTTTTTAAGGAATTACTTCCTACCGGTACCCATTTACCTCACCTGGGTTGAGTGCAGCACAATGTGGATCAGTTTCTTGCTCAAGGAAATTACGCCATGGCTGGGATTCGAACCCACGACCCTCTGTTTCAAAGTCCGAAGACTAATCCACTGGGCCACAACGCTCCACGGCATCTATATACTGGCATCTATACATAGATACATATACCACGCCTACTGTAACGCTCTTAAAAATATCGGGTAAAAATGCTCCATGTGTCCAACCAACATTGGGCATTTCTTTTGGGCATGTTTATTTATCCAGTGTGATGAAAATTTTGCCCATTCTAAGGCAATTGCTGCTTATTTTTTAGATATTGTTTAAATTTTGATTCGTTAAAGTACGATAATCAATTTGTATCGATTGATTTTTTTTCCAGTGTTGTGATTTGGTAGGCAGCACCATTACACCCTTATCATTCTTGATAGATTTACAACTCCCAAATAGTCCTTCTCAAAATGTATAATATCACTTTTAGATTGTATCACAGTTCATGGCATCTCATCAAATTATATCCCATTTTAAAAATGTAAATGGGACAGTTTTTAAGTATGATTAATTGAAGTTGAACCAAAGTTACATTATCGGATAAAATAACAAGTATACTTTATCATGGTGATTATTACGCCATCCTTGAGAGATGACGTAATAATAAATCATGAAAAGTACAAAGCCAACCGACTGCGTAAAGAACGCTCACCAATAAGAGCTAATAACATGACAGCACTGAATAACAGCGCAGCGCCTTAAAATACACGCGCGAACAACGCCCTGGTAACAACCGCGCCCTGGTAACAAGACTTTGTAAACAAACCTCATTCTCTTTGCAATTTGCTATCTTGAGAACATACTGCCATTTTTTGACAGTTTTTGACCAATTTTGCTCACACTTTCAAGTCATTCTTGCCAATCGTCAGGTCAGTATCATATCATTAGATATTTATTGACAACTTGAGTAAGTTTGGATAAAAAATGATGAATATTTTTAACACGAAAAAAGTCAAAAGTTTATGTTTCCGATGACCGTCATGCATAAAAAGGTCAGTGTGTGTAAAGTCTTTAGACTGTAGGACCTAAATCAAAGAGCGATGTAATTATATTTAAAACAAATTCATTTTGAGATTCATTCAACGTTAAAATCTAGAAACTAAGTTAGACATGTTGCATGTAGGTCGACGTCCGAAGTAAGCAAATTGAAGAATTCGCAAGATATATTTTCACACAACTTCAATATTTGATGATTGAGCCAAATTTTAACAAAGAGTCTAGACTCTAGCCCAAAATTGCTTTTTGTTTCCTTAAGGACGTTCCACAGTTATGTTTGTACTTGTGCGCATCATGATCTGCGCATATTTTACACTCTGCGCGCTGACGTCACAATGGATGAACTTGTGATTTAATCAGATGTAGGTAATGTGAGCTGATTTTTCTCCTTATCTACATTAACTGCAGATCTGATGTGTGATTTTATGAAGCTAATAAACTGGAATTATTCCATGGACCATTTTTTTTAATTCCTCTACAATTTCAAAATAGTTTCTCTGTAGTATGAATAGATGGAAAAGTGGTTCGGAATTTTTCCTCACAGACACTGCTTTTGGCGCGTTTTCGGGTGTTTTAAGAAGCAAATTTGCTCTAAGAGTGCTGATAGTTTGAAAACAAGCACATGAACCCATATTTTTTAATGTTTGCACCTCTTAGGTATACCTTCCTGTACAACTTTGCAAAGTTTGGTGAAAATGACATGGGTTTTGAATAAAGTGCGGCATTTCTTATACTTCTCAAGTTTGTTATTGAAATTTGACATTTTTGAGGTTGAGTATCTTTCCCGCAATTTCTAAGAACTGAGAGTGTTGTTAGGCTTAAATGAGCAAACAATTGACAGCAATCGATAGATTATCCATCTTACGGATACAATTATTAATAATATTGCTAAATTTGATGAAATTTTCATGGATTTTGACTGATTAATAGGGCTTTAATATCAATGTTGTGATCTCGTGAGGTCTAAAAATGCCGAATTCTTTTGGATGCGCAATTCGTAAGAACATCATCCATTTTGGGTTAACTTTTAAGCTCTATAGCAAAAAATCAAGCACATGCATGGACCCATGTTAATTTTTGCATATTTGGAATATTCAGGTGCTAAAGTATCTATGTGCAAAGTATGATGAAAACGACATGGATTTTCAATGTTTGGGAGCTAGACTACGGAACCACTCGCATTTTAGACGGTATTAACAGACTTTTGCTTGTTTTCGGTGCATTTTGGGCTGTTTCAAGCCAACGCGCAATACTTTGGACACTGATAATTTGAAAACGAGCACATGGATCCCATAATTTAAACATCTTTACTTCATCAGAATATATTCCTTACAAATCTAGAGAGTATGATGAAAATGACATGGATTTTGAATGTTTGGGAGCAGGACTAAGGAACCATTCGTATTAATCTGAAGTAATTTTGAGCTTGATTACCAAAAGAGACCACGACTTTTTTCTATGTGTGGTTCTCCCCGATATAATAAACAAGAGTGACTTGGATTTTACTGCTCTTAATCATCGTTACCTGTTTCATCCAAAGAAAATTTGAATTCAAAATATTGAGATATTAACGAAGTCATTGACGATTATGTACGTTTCTGATATTTCACGATTTTTTGTTTTTTTCAAAGAAAGAACCACCTTTAATACATTATTACAAAGAGTTATGTCTGAAGTCAAACTAAAATTTAGATTTTCGCAGGGAAATTGATTTATTATCTTTCGAAATACAGTATGAGGGTAAGTATTGTAAATATTTTTTATGCAGTTTTACCTTTAAATCGGCATAGCCGTTGATTGATAATACAGTTTCGAAATGTTGGGCCATTAGTTGCATAAAAGTTACTGTTTGGCAACTTGACCAACAATGATAACTACCATGCTTTTATTGCTCATCAATAATTTATTTAAAATCAGTAATTCATCATGGAACATAATTAAGTTATAATTAAGTAACTTTTTAGCAACCGCTGCATTGACAGTTCTCTTTCAAACGGAAGAAGTTCTGCAGTAATTCTAAAAAAAAATTACTCTCGATAATAGAAAATACCAATATTGATTCGATTTGTGATCATTTGTATTTCCGGTTCGAGTTAGTCAGGATCACTTGTATATAGATAATGTGGAGCGTTGTGGCCCAGTGGATTAGTCTTCGGACTTTGAAACAGAGGGTCGTGGGTTCAAATCCCAGCCATGGCGTAATTTCCTTCGGCAAGAAATTTATCCACATTGTGCTGCACTCGACCCAGGTGAGGTGAATGGGTACCCGGTAGGATTTATTCCTTGAATGCTTTAGCGCCTATATGGCCGCTCAGCTACAGCCGGGGTAATAATGATATACCAAGTATATTTCAGCGCCTTGAGCACATAATCAATGTGGATTTGGCGCTTTATAAATACTCTATATTATTATTATTATTATTATTATAGTCTGCAGACAAGTACATACCCTGATTGGGACTTTTTCTCAAAAAAGTAAAGGTCTTGATAACGCCTAGCACAAATACTAATTGTTGGAAAGTTGGCTTCAGTAAATCAAATCCAAACCCGGGGCCTTTATAATAGGGTATCATCTGAAATATTTGATTGACATTTCAAAGCAAACTAAAATCTATAAACATAATGACAGGCAAAAATGATTAACTGCAACTTGCAGTATATGATTAAAAAAGTGAAATAGCTGGAAAGGAACACGGATATGGAACTAGCTGCAAAAGCATCTGGTCATTATTTAACAAGATTTTCATTCATTATACGGAGATGGATCTATCGGTGTAAAACCGAAGGTAGTCCATCACGGTACAGAGCGGGGTGGGGCTCTGTGCACAGGGGCGGCCCCAGGGAATTTATGAGAAAGGGCCTAAAGATGACGTACTATTATAATATATTTGTAATTCAATTACGCAACACATAACTCTCTCTTTTATACCCTTTCATTCTCTTCATTTCCTTTCCTTTCCCATCCCTTTCTATTTTTACTATCATGTGTGTCATCTTTGGAACACTTCGACGGACATCTGCATTAAAAAATGAAGGAAAGATGGAAAAAACACAAATTTTGTGCATTTTCATTAAGGCATATTTATTTTCAATAGTCTGGGCGGTGCACGCGTCGACCGGATCCTGCCGTACATGGTAACTATTATATCAGTACTAGCTAGCAGCTTGCGAAGGAAAACCAGTTTCAAAGTAATTGCTTCATTGGTGTACAGATGAGGGGGGGGGGGGCTTCAGGCGCTTGTCTCCCCCCTCCCCAACCAAAAAAACAATCACGACCAAGAAAAAAAAAGAAAGGGAAAGAGAAAATGGTGAAATATATTTTTCCGGAATATTATGCCATAATTTGATTTTTTTAAAGATAAAAATGTCTATACATATTTACTCGCTCATAACTTTTTTTTTGCCCGACACGTCATATCTAGCGCCTTTATAAATGTTTGGCTCATTCCGCCACTGATTTGTTTCATCACATTTCTATGCAAATGCTAATTTATTCAGAATAGAATACACTATTTCTTTAATAATTCCATTGTTTTATATGGCTTTGTGGAATTGTTGGGGGGTCTAGAATTACTTCATTAATATGCAATTCTATTCAAAATCACAAAAAACTGCAAGCTCTCTTCTTTTCTGCTAATAATCAGTGGCGTAATAGGGCCAAAGTTTTGAGGGGGTCAGATATGTCGTATCGGGAAAAATTCAATAAAATTTGTGAGCGAGCAAGAAAAAGTTTAGAGATTTTCATAAAAAAAAAAAATCAGATTTTGACATAGAAATATTCAGAAAATGATATCATATTTCACCTTTCTCTTTTTTCTTTTCTTTTCTTTCCTTTTTTAGTCGTTTTTTTTTTTTTTTTGGGGGGGGGGGTAACCCAAGCCCCCCACATCTATGCACCTCTACCAATACCAATATTAATGTTATATTGTTGTTATCATTTGATGAATATTTTTCATAAAACGACTGGTTCAGAAAACTATTAAACACAGCCTTTCGTGGAAAGCTCCCCCGGTTGTCCCGAAAAGTTGCGTTTATTTGACTCCCCTCCCTCAACCCACCCTTTCGAGAAAAGCTCCCCCGGTTTTCTCGAAAGGGTGCGGTCATCCCCGCTCCGCGAACGCAGACAATCGTAACAAGCCCGTTGTGAGTTGGTTTGAAATAGTAAAATATGACAGTATACTAGTTTCTTGATGACTCACCCGGCATAACATTATTTACTCTTTCATATTAAAGCTCTACACTCATTATTTTTATAACTTATAGTCAGTAGCATTTAGACGTCCCATTGACCAAACATGTTTGTTTAGAGTTGCTCTGATTATGAAGTTTACATTGAACATACTGAAGACTTCGTGACAAAACCAAGATGATATGTTTACTCTCTTTGTGTGGGTGTGTCTTGGGGGCGCTTGGATGTGTCATAAATTCATGCATACTTTTCTGAGTATAACAACTTTTAAATGATTTCATTTGTAAGTAAGAAGATGTAATATGATCAATAATGTAATAAATAAGCGTCTATGAATAGGGGAGGGTATAACTATATGAGAAATTCGAATTCAGCAGGTATCTTTATAGTACCATTTAGTAAGAAATAATCTATTCCGGGACGCACTATAACCGACACTTTAGTTCGAGCTGCAAATTTACGAGAGTAAGACTAGAGGTATAGTCCGGCAATGTTACTAAATAGTGATTGCCAAACCAACCTCGGATAAAAATATTTCCACTATACTTTCTCAAACCCGGTATACTAGACAATGACGCCCCCAAAATACCCAAAATAATACCCGCATAGTATATATCAACAATAGAAATACTTAAGATATCAAAATTATTCGGTTACATGAAAAAACCCAACATAAATTAAGTTTTTAAGAACGAATTACGTTAAGTTGTTCCACTTTATCATGTTGTGTTAACGTGTATTAATACTCGGCTAAAGTTCCTCTAGTTACTTTAACACTATTATGTGTTATGTTTACATTCCATTGTGTATTTTACACCTGAGGGTGTAGTCGTCCGAGATCATCTACCCATTAAACCCGATCGTAGTCTGTATCATCTGTAGGCCATGCTTTAACTGCATGACACAATAAACACGCTGTTTCATTCTTTTTCTATACCACACTTTATTACAATATAAAATTGACAGTTCTGTAGTTGTCTATCATTTTGAACAAGTGTATAAATCTTGAGCAACAAAGTTTGATCCTCAGTCAGTTACAGCATGGTTGTTTAAACTGTTAAACAACTACTGTAAAGTTTACATATAAACACCGTTGTATAAATTCTAAAAAGCGTTTTTACCGTGTGTACGTTTTATCAAACATTTTCACTATTATTATATCTTTCCCATGACACCGAGGTAAACGAAATGTAGAAGACAGAAGAACACGAAAATTGTATTTTAGGAAACAGAAAACTGTGTACTTATCATAATTGAAAGTTTGAAACATTAAAAAATTATACAGATTGGGCATATATAGGATGACTGAAAAAATAAATGAGTTTCTTCCCAAAAGTATGACGATGACACGATGTGTAAATAAAAGACATTCTAGTATTGAGCTAAAAATATAGATGAGATGAGTGTTCGAACTCTCAGAACAAATGGGTATATAAATAATGCAAACCGCCCTTGATAATCATGTGGGATTACGATGGCATGAATAATTATCACGCTCCGTGGTTTATTATCTCTTAAAATATTAAGTGCTTCTACTTATATTTACGAGTACAGATCATGACCAAACCCTTCACTGCAATCGAACATTGCAGATAATTACAGCTGACATTATTATACATGAACTTTGAACATTTAGAAAACGAACAAACCCATCCTTAAAGGCCAAGTTCACCCTGGCAATAAGTTGGTTTTGATAAAAGAAAAAAAAATTGATACAAATATTGGTGAAGGATAGATGAAATCCATCAAAAAATAAAGGAGTTATGAAATTTTATAAGTTTTTATTTTGTGACGACATAGAGGCTCCTTATTTGAAAATGTCTTTTAAAATGCCCTGAAAAGGTTTTTTTTTCAATTAAAAAATTGTACGGTGAATATAATCTTTAGACACATCTCATCTCATGTTGTTCATCCCCCGATATTCGAGGATCAGCGGTAATCCGCAGGTTGGTTGTTTTTTGAATTTTTAAGAATTTCAAAGCCCCTTCTATAATAAAAACATTTGTATTCGTCAAGTTTCATTAAAAATCGGAATTCATGAAATTTGCAAGAAAATATTACATGATACATTGGGGGCTGGTCGCACATGGCATTACAAATTAATAATTCTCTTATTCTTTGAAAGTTTGATGAATTTTCACCTTTATTGCTTTCGCTTTTATCAAAACCAATCGTATTGGTGACCTTCCCCTTAAAAAAAAATGCTTTTAACCTCGATAGAAGTAGTTTATAATACATTTATGTATTGCCGCTGTTATAAACGAGTCTCCGTTGTCAATCATCTTGTCGTAGGAAATATAAGGAAATATATATAGATGAATTTATTGTCCACATAAATTAAGATTTATGAATTTATTTAGCATGTTGTGTTATGTTTACAGATCATGCCCAAACACTTCTTGGTTTACACATGACGTTTAATGGCCGCAGAATATATTATGTACATGCATGAACTTTGAACATTATTATAAGCAAAGGCAAAACCTCAGTTTATGTACTTAAAAAAAAAACCTAGAAAATCCCCAATGGAATATTTTAACGACTTCATAAATTTGATATAGAACCCTCATTTCTTTAATCAGTTCAGGACATGAAAACAATTAATGATGAGACATGTAGGAAAGGAGATAAACGTGTAAAATAATTTCCAATGGAAGTGAGTAAACCCATCCTGGCTATGTGGTATAATACGGAGCATACTTATCTACACTGCAAAAACTCTGGTGTTGATTTAACACCAGCCCGGATTCTATTATATATGTCCACACCGGAGAAATGTTAAACAACACCAATTAGGTCTAACACCAGATAGGTGTTTATACAACACCAATTAGTATTAAAACAACATCGTTTTGATTCCAAACTGGTGTTGTCTCAATACTTCTCTGGTGTGGACATTTCACGGGCTGGTGTTAAATCAACATCAAAGATTTTGCAGTGTAAAGAGTTATACTGAAAAGTATATAAAGTCTGTCACATTTGACAATGATAATTGAGAGAATATAATGAATGGTTAAAAACAATGGCCGATGGATCACAATAGACATAATAACAAATCGATTGCAACAATGCTCCGATACAGTGCGTATTAAGTTTTTACTTTGAAAAAGTCCAGGATTGAAAATTATTCATCATTGGGATAATTCGTTCACATATATTCTTTGGTTTGGGTCTCATCTATCCAATGAAAGTAAAAGTTTTGACAGAATGTTACCCTTGAGTGAGCACTGTCCATTTTTGTAAAGCTCGGAGAAATCGGTTTGTGCAGAAATGCTCATTTTCGTGTCAAGGAATAAAGGCGAAAACAAACTGACCGTGCGGTACATTTCTCACAAATTTCTTTTGCATATTTAGCCAATTGAAATAAAAGATACATTTATAGAATTTGTAATGTCTGAGGACATAACTGAATTTAAACATAAGTTTATTTCAGACATCTCCAACCTTTTTTTTTTTACTTATCTTTTTTTCATTTAAAGTGGGTTTACATTTCATATTTCATTTAATACTTGTTTGTCCACACTTTTCACAAACTTTACAATGACTAACAGAAGAAAAATCGAGCCTAAGCCATTTTATGCTCCGTATGAAGCAGATATCATCAAGATGGCATCGGTGTGTGTGTGTATGGGTGTGTGTGTGTGGGGGGGGGGGGAGGTGCAATGACGCTCTATGAAGTGTCTGGGCAAGGAAACAAGTTAAAAATGTCAAAGATATCTTCGTCCTAGCTAAAGTCCACGTGTTCTTCATGATTAACGTCTACTTTTATTTACATGTAGTACTTCCAAGTTCTGCGCAAATCATTTTTCACGAACTTTTCAAAAGTAAGTGGTGCTGATCACTCATGCGGAAATATTTTTTGACAGCTATATCGTCATTTGCTTAAAAAGATCTGTACCAATGTTTAAATGTGGGAAAAGCTTCCAGATATTATAAATAAACAATTCAACAGGATTTTTTTCTAAGCGATTTTTTATACGCACTGTAGAATATAAAAAGAACTATAATTTTCTTTTAAAACTGAGAGATGAAAAAGTTCTTTACCATTTGGGCGAAGAAGACGAGAGTTCCAAGAATTCTAGTTGCCTTGTTGAATCTCATCTCAAGATACTGCAAAGGAGAAAAGAAAATAATGAGAATCGACGAGATCCAATTTTCAATGAAAATTGTGGTGGGGGCGGTGGTGATAATGGAATATTAAATATTTTTTTAATGACACCTTTCGCTATTTTTAAGGTGACTGATACACAGTAAAAAGAAAAAAGCATGTTGTTTAAGCCTGTCACTCTAACAACTGGTTGTTTAAACTTTTTTGCAATTCTTTTAACTTTTTAAACAACTTGTTTAAAAATTTTAAACAGTAGTTGTTAGAGTGACAGGCTTAAACAACGCGCTTAAAATTTAAACAGCGTTTTTACAGTGTAGCATGAATCCAAGCGGGGCACTTGTTGAAAGCCATTGATAACTCATCGTAAATAATCTCATAGTTATTATTTTTTTAATACTTCTTCAAATTCTAATCTTGCACATAAATTTTGAAAGTTGGAATGGGCAGCTATTATTTGCAGTTTAAATAAACTATGATCAAGTTAACACAAGATTGAACAGTGTAAAATTCGCTTAGCAAATAAAAAAGGCTGAAAAAAATTTAATCAAATCTGATAACCAAGAAGAAAGTTATTGAATTTTAGACATAAGCAATATTTTATAATATGCACAACATCATGAATATGCAATAGATGGGCCCATGATGTCATACTCCCTTTTTCGATTTTCTTATGCTATTACATTAAATAATTGTTTCATAATTATTTGCATACATGTGCGTATATATTATGCCTCCATTGTAAAATAAAATGAGTAGCAGCAATGACTATCTTAAACATACAATCGGCAGTCATTAGATTTTCTTTTCATTCTTGGTGGACAAACTTTAAATAATTATAATTTTACATAATAAAACAAAAAAGAATAAAAGGAGATATGACTTCATCAGCTTGCGCATTGTATAAAAATAAAGCTATTTCAGTGAAATAAGGCAAAATTTTAAAACTTCATAACTTATGAAACTTTCATAGCTGTGTTTGTCTGATTTTACTTCAAGTCATACTATTTCAAACGGGGGCCGTTTCATAAAGCTGTTCGTAAGTTAAGAGCGACTTTAAGAACGACTGGTGATCCCTTCTTAACGCGCTAAACCGTCGCCAATGAAAATACCGTTTACCACAAGAAAGGATCACCAGTCGATCTTAAATTCGCTCTTAACTTACGAACAGCTTTATGAAACACCCGCCTGGCGTACCCCCTTTAAATTGATTGGATTCTGACAATTGATTTGGATTTACTAGGCATTCCGCAAGTTCAGGATCAAGGTACATGAAGTATTATATCACATGAGTAAAACAAAGGGAGACGAAACTCACTAAGTGTTCTCTTAAAAGGGTAGTGCGACAAGGTATATTATTGATTAGATATGTTTCCTCTTCATCACATTCTTACATGGGGTCAATATATATATATATATATAAATGTTCTCCTCATCCATTTCTTTACAATATTTAAATAAAAGAGTTGCCAAAGCTGTTGTACATGTATAACTTCACACATTTGTATACTTTCTCCCATACGTGTACTGTATCAAAGCAATAGCTTTGATCCAGCTGAAGCATGGCGGCTTGTCATTGTTCGAAACCCACCTTCACCCGACAAAGGAAATTATAATTGGTATAGTGTCGAAAATCTGTCTATCTGACGGTCAATCGGATCGGGGTCGCCCTAGCCACTAACCCGTCTCTGTGGTCTAGTGGTTAAGGCACCGGCGTTCAAAGCTGGGGGCCCGGGTTCGATTCCCGGCAGAGACATTTTTTCGGCATCACCAATTTTTCCAAAGGGTAGATAGCTCTGGGGAACCTTGATTTAAGCTACGCCTACCATTGTTCTCTTCATCCATTTCTTTACAATATTTAAATAAAAGAGTTGCCAAAGCTGTTGTACATGTATAACTTTACACATATATATATATAAATGTATATATATATATATATATATATATATATATATATATATATATATATATATATAATAGCTCGCCCTAGCACTGCCTAGATACGTGGCATGATTTTTTTAAAGCCAGTACTGAAGAGTTAGAATGTACTATTTTCAGGTCTGAATGTAACAATTTTCAGCTCGCACTTCGTGTTCAATCATTTGATTAGTGAGATACGTACGCTCTTAATGAATTCCTACAAACAGTCTTTATTTTCAAGGCCTGGTCCCACTGGCCGATGGACAAAAAACGTATTCATTTTTTTTTTTTTTTGGGGGGGGGGGGCTCCTTCCGTTTTCATCCGCTCCAGAAATGGAAAAAATTTGCGAAAACATCACGGAAAAACGGACGTTAGGAGTATGTAGCGGGAATGTCAAACGAATATTCATCGGAAGCCACTAGCGTGCCTACGGGGGGGGGGGGGGGGGTGGGGGCAGGGGGGGGGCACTCTGCCCCCCCTGACGAGCTTAAAATACCTTTTTTGCCCCCCTGACGAGTTTGAAGACCTTTATTGCCCCCCCCCCCTGATGAACTTGAAGACCTTTTTTTTTTTTTTTTTTTTGCTTGTCAATTTTTTTCTGGTACGAAAACCATAATTTTTTTTTATTGAAGACCTTTTTTTTTTTTTTTTTTTTTTTTTTTTTTTCTTGTCAAATTTTTTGGCGGCCGATTTTGCCCCCCCTGTGGAAAATCCTAGGTACGCCACTGTCGGAAGCCCAGGCTAACGGATGAAAGCTGATGGAAGTGGATAACAGGTCTGGAGGGGTTACTGTTTTTTTTTAAATACTTTATATACGAGGTGCATCGCCTACATCCTTTCTATTTCCGCGCTACTAACGATGGAATGACGTTCCATCTACCTTTCCTTCCTCTTTCCGTTGTTCAGCTACAGTAGATGTGAGTGCGAGGATGCCAAGAGGATACAGCGGACGTTTAGCGGATGATAACGGACATTGACGTGTGTTGCTCGTATATGTTGCGGATTTACAGTTCATCAGTTCTAAAAGTTTTGTGCAGCTAAAGCTTTTGCGCGGACAAAATCACAGTGAACGGATGCTTGATGGATAGAGCGTATGTAACACGTATGCAACGAGTACAAAACGAAGGCATAACGTTTTCCAAGGGATGGCATGATATTTTATTTACGTTTGCAGCCTCTTTGCATCCGTAAGTGCAGTGGGACAAGCTCAAAACTTTTTGCGCGGATGAAATCACAGTGAACGGATGCTCGATGAATAGGGCGTAACATAACACGTATGCAATGAATACACGACGGATGCGTAGCGTTTTCAAACGGATGGCAAGACTTTTGTTTACGTTTTACATCCTCTTTGCATCCGTTAAGTGCAGTGGGACGGAGCCTGTTGATATTGAGCGTGCGATTGATCGCCCCCACGCAATGGCCCACGGGACGCCACTGTCGACGTCATCCCATCGTGTGTTAACAGTACAATCACGTATCATCACAGACACATGAACCTTTAATTTTTCCCTTTGCGTTTACGAAATGTAACGTAATTCAACACCATTGAAAGGAGACGCAAACCTGAAATCGTGAAAATATTTGTGGTATGAGACTAATCATTACAGAAGAAACAAGATTTAAAAAAAATCTAGATGGAATACAGTGGATGTGAGATAACATAAAAAAGGACAGGAAAAAAGAACTGTCAAATCTAATCTTCATGACGTTCTAGTGCCTACGTTTTGGAAAAAGAAGTGAAACGCAGAACTATTCTCGAGTAGAATATAGGACTGGCTTTTTAATGCGCATATTGGTCATACAATACCAATCTCTTTTAACTTTTCACCTATACGTTGGTTTACGAACTTGATTTTTCTGTAATATGTAATCCATATGGTATATTTACGTGTTTTCTCTTGTCTTCACACGGATAATTTGGGCAAGATCAATTAATGAACATGTATGTTCTAAAATACATCCCTCTCCACAAACGTTTATGTAGTTGTATTTTAACTACATATGCATTTTTAAACATGCAGCAGACCACCTCATTATTCTTAAATACTTTTCGATCTTTCTTTTGACTCAGCAAAATATTCCAGAGTTTTTATGAATATATTTTTTTTCACATCTTGCTTCGCCCCCAAGGGCGTAGGCTGGGGGGGGGGGGGTGCACTGGATGCACGTGCACTCTCCCGCTGAGGGCAGAGGAGTTCCGACACTGGCAAGCAAAACGAAATTTGTACCCCTCCTTCTGCTTTCAAGAGCTGATTTGATTTTGATTGATTTTATTTTCCAAACTTTATTTCCACCTCCCCAAGATGTGCACCCTCCCCTACCACTTTAGTTCCGCTTCCCCAGAATATGCACCTGCCCATGCTCAAACCAACCTACGCCCTTTGTCCTCCGAACATTTTTAGCACATTGTGCCCTTTCTGAGCATGCCCAGGACAAATTCCAATTGAAACCCATTGAACACCCATTGGATTTTTAATTGGTTTCAATTTGGATTCCAATTGAGACCAATTTGCTATTACATGTAGTTCCATTTGAAACCAATTGGCTATTGATTTCAATTGGAACAAATAGTCCATTGGTTTCAATGGGGACCAATTACCAATTGGTTTCACCTGGGACAAAATAATGGCCAATTGGTATCAATGGGTACCCATTGTTTTGTACTCAAAATTGTTTGGATTTTCAATTGGTATTCAATAATGGAATTTTGTCCTGGGTGACCAAATTACAAAAATTCAATATCTAGGACACACACGACACTTTGTTTGGTCACATTAAACAAATAGTGGTATCAGATAATATAGGTTCAGGAAGCTAACTAAACAAAGGTATCTTCGTTCGTTCACATTATGTCATGAACATCAACTAAATGAAGATGGGGTACATCAAAGCTCAGAAAGTCAGCATCGCATTTTTATTTCTATCCCTCAAGATACAGGACTAAATAAATGGAAACCTGCAGGAAAACACACATTTTGTCGAGAGAGCTGTTTGCATTACGGTTTTTTGTGTGTGTGATTTGTCATTGAAAACAATATGAATCAGTTAAGAACAGATATGTTTCAAAGGTATCGACTTAATTATTTCGAACTCACTGACATACTGTCTACCTTCCCTCTACAAGAAGGGGGGGGGGGGGGAGTTGTAGATCTAGTCTGCAAGCGTAGATTCAAATTTCACACTTTAGTGAATGTTAATGATATATGTCTTTCACAAAGTATCGTTGCTTTATAATACCACAAAAGAAGCCCGTACAAACATTCTATTTCTTTTTCTTGGGGCAGGGGGGGGGGGATGCTCACTTTGTAAAAAACATGTTACTTAAATACCCTAATATGCAGCAGCAAAATTCACTTCATATCTTTCAGAATACCTACCCCTTTTGAACTTGTAATGTTTAGATGGAAGAAAATAGGCATGAACAATGCTGTTATTAAGACCAGCCCCTCCCTGTGTATGACAGACCAAACAACCATAACATCGAACCATAAATGTTCATTTCTTCTGGGGTACCAAGAACTGTTATGGCTGAGATGAAGCCAGCGATCAAGGACAAGGATACTGGTATAGGGTGATGTTGCGATCTGCCAGAAGGATTATTGCTCGTGCGATCGTTTGGGATCATATTTTGGTCACAATTACGTTGCACAGAATCGCAACGCTTGTAAGCAGTCGCACTAACAATAATTGTGAAAGGGGCTTTAGTTGTACTCTGCTTTTCACCTGTACAACGATAGAAGATTCCAATAGAAGCAGAGCTAGTACATTCAAGACTGCATTTAGTCTGCACCGGTGAAGATTCCTACGTTATAATTATCCATTCTTTCAGTTTATGGTCCCAAATATCTCTTTCTTTTTATAAATCTTTGAACTTTCTAGATAGATTCCGTTCAAAAATGGTAAAACTTATTTGCGTGTTTAGAAACAGATTAAAGTGGTGGGTATTCATTCAATATTAGCGAAAGAGATTTAATGCCTAAGATGGGAAATAACTCCATGATTTTAACAAGATCGATTATCAAATTCCTTGCTATCCGACGACGCAAAAAGTATCTTACATCACCTCGATGGTTACCAACCGACATGACCAAGTCAGTCTCATTGGCCCGTATTCTGAAGTCGGGTTTAACTTAAACTCAGGTTTAAAATTGTGCTTTAAGTATGGACAGCCAATTGTTACATAAATCACTAATGGTATAGATATCATATTTCAGCTCATTTGGCTCTCAAATCATTCATAATTGTCTAAGAAGTATACATAGATTATTGTCTTCACCATCGATGAATCAGGAAAGAGCACAGTAAACATAAGAAACGTACAACTTAATAAAAATTTTGATACATTTGGCTTCCCAAACTTAAACCACAACTTTAAACCCGAGTCTAAGTTAAACCTGACTTCAGAATACGGGCCATAATCATCATTAAATAGAGGTAGGCATGTAAAATGATTAATAATCTAAAATCAAAATTGTTTGACACAAGTTCACAGTTCTCTTAATTAGTATATTTTATTTGTTACGATTACTGATTTTGATCATTGTGCCACTTAACTTCAGCCGACCAATGTTAAAATTTTTCGATGACTAGTATTGTTCTTACAGAGGTGGGGATCGCTTCAAATGTTGTTCTCAGCGCTGCATGGTACCGGTGGTGTTGGTGGTGATGGCCGGGGTGGGGGCTACCCTGACATTTCGATGTCAAATTGTTAATACAACAGTATCATACATTCGCCCTTTTTGCGGTCATTGTAGCAATTGGGGGAGGGAGGGGATAATATTTCAAAACTTAGCCCCCCTCCTAGAAAAGATAGTGCAATATAAGAATTTAGGACTTGGTTTGTGTGTCATGATGGTGCTGGATTTCTTTGTTTATAAATTATCTTCCATGCCTGTATACAATTGGATTCGCCAAGGTGCAAAATACAAGTAACACAACTTGCAGTCGGGAATCAGAAACTACTGACAAATGTGTCTTCAATAAAGAGATGAGTTAGTATCATAAAGATGTATACCATGAAATAGGTTTTGCAGTGCACTAAGGAATGCCGAGATTCACAATCAAAATGAGTGTATTTTCTCACTCAGTCGCTAAGTCCCCTTGCTGTTTATCGGAAAGTAGATACATTTACAGCCATATTGTGTTCAAAGCACTTAGATGCTAAAATCATAATATCCTAATTCACACAAAAATTTTAAATATAATTTTGTTCAGGTACGTGCGATAACATCGGGGCTCTGGGAAAGATATTTAAAGAATGGTGCTAAATGGAGGTGATTTTGGTCGGGGGAATTTTTGACGAGCACAAAAAAAAGTTTCATTTCGTAATGAAGGGGGTTTTGGTAAAAAAAAACAAATGATAAAAAAGGTTCAATTACACTCTACTTTCGTCAGAAAAAAAAAAAATTTTCGCTCCAAAATGAAGAAGATTTGGGTCAAACCTCTGAAGTGAAGTACCCCCATCATCCCCGCCTCCGAGGGCCATGAATTACATAAGTGACATCATCCCACTGCCATCCCCTTGTAATAATAATATGCAATAATAACAACATGGAACATGATATAGCGCACACTATTACCCCGGATTTCGCACGGCTGCCCTGATCGGACGCTCGAGCATTCAAGGAATTCCTTCCTGCCGGGTACCCATTTTGGATGAAGAGCGGAAAATGTAGATAAATGCCTTGCCAAAGGACGCAGGTGCTGCGGTGGGATTTGATCCCCGAACCTTGTGGTTCAAAGTTCGGAAACGTATCCACTGAGCCACAACACCTTTACAAAGGATGAGAATAATCGTCACCATTCCTTATCATTACATTGTCTATTATACTAATCAGCTTAATAGCCCTTGGACTGTAAACATAAAATAAGGATAGGGTAGTGATAATCAGTATAAAGAGCCATCTGTCAAGACATATTTCATTTCGAGGCACACTATTGTTACTCCGACTTTAGCTCGAGCTGCCTTCCAGCGCTAAAGTGCATTCAAGGAATTAATCCCGCCGGGTACCCATTTATCTCACCTGGGTTTAGTGCAGCACAATGTGGATATATTTCTTGCTGAAGGAAAACACACCATGGCTGGGATTCGAACCCACTACCCCCTCATTGAAAGACGAGAGTCAGAACCACGAGATCACGACAAACAAACTTAAAGGTGCAAAAAGGCTGCAATCTGCAGCAAGAAAGAAAAAGGTACAATTTTTAACCATTTTAAGGGAAAAATCAACGCGAAACCTGCTTCAAGCGGAAGCTAGCTCATAAAATGGATTCGTTAGTTACATGTATCATTAAGTAATCATTCAAGCTGCTCAGCACTGGAGTTTGCACTTGATCGGTTACATAATGATGCTCATTTAGTTCAATAATATCATCGTATTTTGTATAGCATAATACCTCAGTGGGATGAGCACTAGTCCAGGCAGGTGCAATTCTGCATAGACTTAAATTGACTGGCCTCTGGTCATGACCGATTGACTGCTTACATTCATAACAATAATACTTATAGATAGAACTATAAGAAATGTATATATATTATGTATATATATATTATGTATATATATGTTATGTATATATATATTATGTATATATATATACATAACATTTCTTTCCTAAAGAACGAGATAGGATACGGTCATACTTAAGTATCACAATAGTCTGTAATTACAGATGCTTCTGACGAAGTCTCAATTAAAAGACGAAAGCTAAAGCAAATAATGGTGTCCTGCGTCATCTGTTGAGTTGGCCTCGCCTCATCTCATTATGTTTAATATTCACAACTCAACAGCGATTGGTAGAAGTAAACTTATCATCACACTATATATATATATTATATAATTAAAAAAGAAATAAAAACTCCGTAATGAAAACTATTTTACGAATTTTCGCCCATATGGCTTTGTCAAAAGGGCGAAAATTCGTGAAATACTTTTCATTACGGGGTTTTTATTTCTTTTTGAATTGTTTATTGGACCAACTCCGAGCAGAACATTTCCACTTTGTTTATATATGTATATGTGTGTGTGTGAAGAGTAGAGTAGAATCAAGGATGAAGCAAAGTATACACTATGTTGTAAAACTTTCGGCCCTGGCCTTCTTCAGTTTTTATTTGCTAAAAAAAACAAATAAAGCAAATCATAGAATAAGCAACAGAACAAACATAATGTAAATAATAGGGCCGAAAGCTTTACAACATAGTGTATACTTTGCTTCATCCTTGATTCTACTCTACTCTTCACACATATATTATAAACAATGATCAAAGCGATTGGTACATATATCCACGCCTCTCTCGTTATATATATATATATATATATATATATATATATATATATATATATAATTATACATATACATATATATAGACCAAGTTTCCTTTATTTCATATTACACAAACATGAAATATTAACCATATAAATCAATACAAAGGAATATACAATGTAAGCAATATAACCATACAAAGGAAATAGATGAATGTTTTCGGTAGGCTATACAAAAAATAATGATAATTATACAATTATGATATATACAATGAGGGTAAAACTAAATGTCGAACAATCGGGATAAAACATCTGCAAGGCTTTTTTTATTTATCTTTTTAACAAAATGAATGTTGAGGAAATGGAGGGATCCACTGAAAAGCAGGGCTTGTTGAATGTGGATCACTGAAAGAATTGGATAAATGATTGGATTGGACCAAAATTTTGGTGGGGATTCTGGGAGCTTGAGAAATTTTCGACGTATAGGTTTATTCAATACAATAGAAATGGCCTACAATGAGCAGCATAATTGTGTGTACAATGGAGACTAGACTACTTTGGCCAATTCTGCCGCTCCAAGCCCCAACATCATTGTATTCAAAATCCTTTAGAATGATTTTATAACCATTTCATCTCCATGTTTAAACACCAATCAGGCCCTAATTGGTGTTATATAATGTAGATGAGGGCATGTGATTTTAATCCACGATAAGAGGAACACAATTTAAGATTGGGGGCTTGTAGTGTCACTCTCGCCAGGCTCCCTCCAGGCCAAGTTCCTACTTTCAAGAGCGATATCTTTAATTCGCAGAGATTTGACCTTTAACATAATATATTAAGGTACAATAGAGTATGGCAGAGGATGGGGTTTTTAATGCCATTGGTACCAACCCCTTTCGATGAGGGAATGTGGTGACTGGTGATAAGTATTTAGAACATTTTATTATGAACTTCTTTAAATTCATAATCACTCTAACCTGGAGCCTCGTTCGGGGGGCAGGGGCGAACATATCGATTTTGACCCCCAATAATTTTGACAATACTATTCAGTGCAAAAACTGTTTTTTTTAATCATCGGAGAGCACTATGAAACCACTGTACTTGACATGAAAATACTATTATACATAGAAAATCGTCATGTTTTCGGAGCTCTTAATTCGTGTGCAAAATTTTGTTAAAATTTGGCGCAGATTGAGCGCGCCGAAAATTTTTGATATTTGTTCACCCCACCCCAACCCGAAATATGGATCGACAACCCTAGCTAACTCTAAACTAAATATTTTAAATAACTTTAGCCTCGGTGAGGGAGAATATAGCGACCGAACCATTTTCTGACCCCCCCCCCCAAATATATATATCATTAAAAATAACACTATTCCAGATCGCGTCTGACAAAAATAGACAAATCTGCTGCCGAGATCATACCCATTAAAGCCTTAATTGTTATGTAAGCTATAACTTACGAAGGAAAAACCCATCCTAAATATGGAATAATTTCGACTCTTTCATGAAATGCGTAATATACAATAATCTTGTTATGAAAGGTTTTCAAAACAAGCTAGAGGTGCATTTCCAAATCTAAGCATCATTATAACAACAGTCAGTTGAACCATGGACTTACAACTTTGTCAGTCCATGGTTGAACAGACCCACAATATCGGTTTTTATTTTATGTACATAGATCTGTTTATATATGGACTCTTACGATAATGGTAATAACAAGCTATATGCCATAGGAATACACAGTTAATTCTTCAAAACCTTATCACATAGAAGTGAACTGATCCTTGGACTTTGACGTGTGGTCCGAATTATTGAGGATAAAGCACTGATTACAGATTTACAGTTACCGAGTATATCAACATTCGAGAAATAAACACCCAAAGATCCATTATACTTCTGTCCGTCTTATTCTGTTGCCATAGCAACGCCCTAGCTAGGGCTCTGACTGCCGGGATTCATTGAAAAGACATTAAAAATAAAGAATTAAAGGGTGGTCCCTTAGCATGATAAGGGTGTGAAGACGAATAATCTCTATATTTCTCTTTTCGGGCTCTCCCCCCTTACATACAAACACACTTGATTTATATTCATGTCCGTACGCAGAGGGGGAGGAGGGCAAAACGTGTACAAATTTTCGAAAAAAACATATCGAAAAAGTGTGGAATCGAAGAGACAAAGCTTGTCTCAGGGGCGCTTTTGCATTTGGTAAGGTGAAATCGAAGGATTTAGTGCACACTTTTCGTGAATTCTGTTAAATTTTCAGTAAAAAAAAAAAAAGTTTTTAAAATTAATTGTGTGGGTTTGGGTGTATGTGGGGGGGGGGGGTAACTGCCCTCTCCCCCCTGTGTTCTGCCTTACTTCTATTGTAAGGGGTTCGGTTTCTACGTAATTGGTAAAAAAAAATTCATATGTTTTAGAAATGGAGCGCCGTATTGGAGATGAATTCCTGAATATACCAATGTGTTAAAAGCTCAGCGACAATTTACATTTGTACATGGCTTTTAGCTTAGATCACAACGAATGGTCATGCTCAACCAGAGAAGGATGGAGAATGAAAAAAGGTGATTTCCCCTCCCTATTATTACATTCTGGAAATGTAGGTTTATCATCGTATTTAATAAGTCTTCGTAAAAATCCACTGACCACTGAAAGTGCGCTCCAAATCCCTCACTTTCAATAAAAACAATGCAAGAATACTTTCCATGTGATTAGCCCCGTCGTTACACATAACATGAATATGTTTTGGAACTTTGTACATTCTTCGATTTCCCCAAGGACAAACGACTAAATTGTTTGTCTGTATACGGTCAACTATAAATTTTGACATTGTTCTTAAGGTGTATCCGTATTCAATTTGTTAATACATTCGATTTCACGGTTGAAGCAGACCACAGAACTCATTTGGAATCCCTTTTCTTTATTTTTTTTCGTAATTTTAAATTTTCTTTTTACTTCATGCCTTAAAATATTGGACTCTGAACGATGAATGTATTTACCCAGCTTCGATAAATCTTGTAGTTGTTGTTTGCCTCTATATAAGGAGTAACGCTTATTTTGTAAAAGGTTTGTGTAATGGGTAAGTGGAAGAGAGAGAGATTCAGATAGTGGGATAAAGGCAGTGGTTGAGGGAAGAGGTATAAGGGGCTCTGTTAGGTCATTTGCTCAAGGGATAATATGTTGATCACTGAAAGGCATTCCCGTTAGCATTTCTTAAAATTAAGGAATATTCGCCTCTCATCTAAGCACCTCTCTCGATTTACATTGTACGTAATCGTTTCATCCATCCATGTTAGAACCAGATTGCAGAGCCCTATATCATGTATATGCTAATGAGCAAATAAACAAGATTTATTCTAATCCTCTCGTGGCTTAATTCACCTACCTGCAAAATATCGTGAATCGTGAGACTTTCTTTCTCAAAGAATTCAACCACTTGAATTCAAACAATAAAAAACAAAAGAAAAAGTGAGTGAGAGGCAACATTGACTGTCTCATTTGCATGTCACTGAGTTGTGCATATCACTGTTTTTTTGAAAAATAAGCGAAACTTTAAAATATCATAACTTTCTTATTTTACATCCAATTTTGATGAAATTTTTAGCGTTATGCTAATTTGATTTTTCTCTAGTTATTCAAATCAACATTTTCTGTGGTGGACTTGACCTTTAATGAAACAGATACATGTATGAATGGTGCTATATTAGTTTGGTTTGCTGACTCCTATGAATTGATATCTCGCTAAAGGTGAAAAAATGTCTGAAGAATTTACTTCCTCTCATTCAAATTTTGGGTGGAATGCAACCCTCCCCCCAAAAAATCCACCAGTTGTTGTTGTGTTTTCTTATACACTTTTCCTTGAAACAGCATGCATGCAACAAGCAATTGCTAGTGTATAAAAAAAGGCTGAGATAACACATTATACACTATTATGTTCGCACAGAAACGTTGTCATCGTGACAGATTCTTGAAACTCAATGTATCTCAAGGTGTGCAAATGATTAAAGATAAGTAAATATTTCATTTCGTGAATATGCAAATAATCGACAAGTTTTAGTTAAGACTGACTCGTTCTAAAAGCTGTCCTCTCTCTACAAAGTCAAATATCATTTTTTAGCTCATTATAATAACTTCCGATACAAAAAAGTTGGCATAAATGTTTCCTTAGTCGAAATTTTAAATGCCAAAAATTGTCTACTTCTCAACTTTTTACTTAAATTTTTACACAATCACTTTACATGTTTTAGTTACAGTTTGATGTATTTCAAACGCAATGCAGTTCATGCTCGCATGACCCCCCCAAAAATGCAAGAAAATACTGAATTTGTTGATGCATCTTTTCTGCAAATGCTTGACTCTTAATCAATAAACTATCTAGATAGTGCTCGTGCCAAAATAAAAAGCTGGCAAAATTGCTATTAACAATTAATGAAAATGAAGATGATGATGATAATAATAATAATAATGATAATATTTACAATAATAATACAATACACAACATTATATATCGCTTGATACA
Organism: Lytechinus pictus; assembly: GCF_037042905.1. NCBI lineage: Eukaryota > Metazoa > Echinodermata > Echinoidea > Temnopleuroida > Toxopneustidae > Lytechinus > Lytechinus pictus. Next base: position 30,804,997 of record NC_087261.1, read on the forward strand.
ATGTTTCTAATCGCTGCATACTATTTCCCGGCTTTAGCACGTCTACCCGACTAAAGAGGAGTGCTCGGGCATTCAAGGAATTCCTTCCTACCGGGTACCCACTTGCTACATCTGGATGGAGAATGGCAAACGAAGATAAACGCCTTGCCAGAGGACGGAGGTGCTGCGATGGAATATGAACCCCGGACCTAGTGGTTCAAAGACCGAATATCCACTGAGCCACAACACATATAATATCATGCATAGGTCTATCACCAATGTGAGATAGTTTGGTTTGATTAATGTAAACTTGTTTATATAGGACTTATTACTTACAGTCAGTCGGCAAGCCCTGAAAAAGTAGCTTCTTTTATTTTAGTGATATTCATGACTAGAGGGTTTTTGCATTGTTAATGAGCTTGGTGCGAACCTCTTTTTATTCGGCCATTGCTGCTCTAAATATTGACCAAATTTTATGTTTTTGGTATCTTTGTAAAGAAAAAGAATCACTCTTTTAGGTCATGTGTTTGGATTTTTAAAAGAATGTTATAATATAGGGAAAACGTTTGATATAAAACATGAAACAAAATAAATTTGTTCATGCAACAAAAGTTGTTGTGTTTAACTTAATTTCTGTTTGAGCACAAATTATTTTTTAATCATGGTAAAGCTGAAGATCTAAGCTTTAATATGATATAATTTGTATAAGAAGATGTATTTTAGATGGGTCAGCAGCCAGCTTTTCATAGGCCAAGTACATTTAGCAGCTCAAAAACAAGAATACTGCGCTCTGATTGGTCATAGAGACCACACACCCATGCAAATTCCAATGTTCCCCACACTGGGCCTCACCATGTGGTAATCTCTTCAAATTACCCGCGCCTATTGTTGTTGTGAAAACATTATTCAGCCAATCAGAACTCTGGATTTTATGTTACTCATAAATTTTAGAAATCTCGTCTTGCATCTTGATGGAAAAAGCTGGCTGCTGACCCATCTAAAAGATGCCACATATCAAGAGTGACATTGTAAGAAAGTATAGAGTTTGAGCTTTCTGATAATATAAATAAAGTTGGTGCATAAAACACAAACTGTTGCACAATTTGCAAGTGAAAACAGAGGAAGAAAATTCTGTTAGATGCAAATTTTCAGGTAAAAAATTCACTTGTCTATCAAAATATTTTATTCAAAAGAAATGACCAATATAAAATAGTAACATTTACTCTTCTCCATGGTACAAAAATAATCAATTTTACTCAAGGAAAAAGTGGTTAAATTCTTTGAGAAAGAAAGTATCAAAATTCACGAGATTTTGCAGGGACATGAATTCAGCCACGAGAGGACTTGGATAAATCTTGCCCATTTGCTCATTAACACAGGGGCTTGCCGACTGATAGCTTACTTTATCAGCGCACGCGTGCGTTTCGTTCCAAGAAATACATTTCTTACAGGCACCAAATCACCTCCTAGGGGTTGATTGGGGGCAATAATTACTAGGCTTTAAAAAAAATGTATCAAGGAGACCAAATCCATAATTTTGTTTTAAATCTTACTTTTTTCTCAAGGTTTTTGAACTAAACTGTACGTTGTACGTATATTATCTCACATTACTTAGCGTCGTTAATGGTCTCAATGAATTAATTGGGTATTATTATGCATTGTATCGATATTTAATCTTCAAATTATATTTTCTCAACATATTTTCTGATCCTTTCATATGGCTTATAAAAATGGTGACAATATTTGTAAATTTGATAAAAAACAGTTGTAGACCAAATTTTATAACAAAAATTATTATTAGTGCGTTATTGCCAATTGCTGCAGCAGCAATTGGGTATAACGCAAAGTATGATTTGATCATTATTCTATGATGGTCAAACATCAAACGGTAGAGGAATATAGGAAACATCTCTGACGGCCAACATCTCATTAAGTCCTATATCAAATCAAATCAAATAATTAATTTATTAAGGGTCAAGTTCAACAAAACAAAATATCGATTTTAATGGAAAGAGATCAATAAAATAAGCATAACGCTGAAAATTTGAACGAAAATCGTATGAGATAAAAAAGTATTAGCTTTTATTATTCCGCTTATTTTCATAAAAAAGTTAAATGTACACCCTTGTCGGTATTAATGTGTGACCTGATAACGTCACCAATACACTTTTTATTTTGTATTTTATTACGTGGAATGTCCAATATTCTAATTTTCTCCTCATTGTAATGTGAAACACAGTTTGATTCCTCAATGGAACTGTAAATTTGCCATTGTTGTAACCTATTGTAATTTGCTGAACAGTTATGTAAGCCCTATCCTTATTGTCAAATCTTTAAAAAAAAGTTTTATAATTCATACGATACATTTACATTCCATCTGGACTCCAAGAATCTCCAAAGAAGTGGAGGGATCAGTTAAGAGAGAGATAGGATTCAAAAGGTTGGTTGAGTGTATGATATTATCGACTCTTTCATTTCCTTATCACAGATTTGCGCATAGAACTGTTTGTGCAAAAAAGATGCAAAATTCTGAAATGTCAATTTTCTTATTTTACGTCCAAGTTTGGTGAAATTTCCAGCGTCGTGCTTGTTTGAGTTTTATCTTTTTATTCAAATCAACTTTTTGTTTGGTTGGACTCTGTCTTTGGGAAAACAGATAATGAAGGTTTACTAGATCAGGTTGTCGCCGGGGTTGTCGCAACTCCCTGATCTTACCTCGTTCGCACTGGTGATACCCAGACGGAAGAAAACAGGCATGAAGAGTGCAGCAATCAGGCCTGATCCTATGTAGGCAAAAGAGAATAGCCAGAACATTGAGCCATAGAGGTAGGTCTCGGAGGGGGTCCCAAGGACTGTGATTGCAGAGATGAAGCTCGCGATCAATGACATGGATACAGGGAATGGACTCATATTACGATCAGCCAGTAAGAACTCTTTGGTAGTTGATTGTTTGGTTCCAGTACAACCATAAAATATACCTATCCCGGTTGAGATGCCCAAGGATATCGCCAGAACCACATAGTCCCAAGCAGCAAATGTCCCAACATTGTACATGTCGTCTACTTTGGGAAGTTTAACTAAAATGTGGAAGAAAACGTTTCCGTCCTCGACTTGTAAGATAGTTTGCCCCCGATTGAAGACACAGACGTCTTGTTCCACGGCCAAAGACAATAGGCCTACTGCATATAGATGGAGTTTGTTCAAAGCTTGTTTGCTAAACAAGTTGTTGTCGTTGTTGTTTGGATTGAACAGGCGTTTCCATCGGGTAGATGACATTTGCCATGCGAAGTGAGAGGGCGCATAATATAGATTGTAATTACCATTGTAATTACCTAATTATGACTCGATTTGATATTATAGTGTTTAAAACGTAGTGCAAAGTGCAAACCCGTAGCCAGTGGGGGAGATAGTTCGGGGGTCCCCTTAAATTTTCAAAAACAAGAAAAAAAAATGGGGAAACAAATAGTTGGGGGGGGGGGGGCATTTTTATTTGTCCAGTGTGATGAAAATTGTGCCCATTCTTAAGTAATTGCTGCTTACTGGACAATCTTATATGCTTCCCACATTTGGTAAACTACTGCCCCAAATTGGTCGGACACATAATTACCCTCTTGCTGGTTAAAATTTTACCCAATATTTTTTTTTACAGTGTACTGTAGGCAGAAATAACACCAGGTATCCTGAGTGCAGTAAGAATAGTCACACACAATCATTTCTTCTAGATTGCTTTTGGTTACATATACTGCAAAATATAAAATACCTATTAAACATGAACATTGAACGATAACTATATGGTATTACCATGGACCTATGGTATTACTCATGTGATGAAACGGATATAAGCATATTCAAAGGGCGTTGTATTATTCACTTATTTAACCTTTATCATGTTTTCCACTTCCTAGGCTGTTGATCTGGATTTCGGGTCTCTGATCATGATTAATCTTTGTCTTTCCTATTTCGGGCACATATGATAAAAAGTATAGTGTTCCGTCGATATACCATTCTTCGTATAGATCTGGATTGTATTTTCTGCACAGAAATGATTACAGTGATATAGGTTACATAACTAACTGATATTTTGAAAGAAATTAACATATTCCATCTTACCTCAGCCAACTAATTTGTGCGAGATATAAAAGTGATTACTTTATCGTTATATACAGATTAAATTCAACTTAATAGGTTGCTATCTAACAAGTCTGAAAGGGTTAAACAAATCGAATGGATAAGAACACACCACGTGATAACAATAAATTCGCTGTACACACTGACCTGGTTTGCAAAAGTATTGCGTAATTATAATTATGTGCATGTAGAATTTGAGATATATGCTTTATGTAATGCCTACTTCATTTTAAACAGTTCGTGCTTCACGTATCATTAATTGCTTAATGAAACACGCATCATGTCTAGAAGAGCGCTTCATGAAAGGACTTGACGGACGTTTTATCCGACAGTTACCATAGGAACTGTACTTCTCAGCCAATCAAATCAAGGAAAGATGTTAGATCTGACAACTTGTCGAACAAAAATGTTGATGAAATGCTCCTCAGGTCGCGATTTTTTTTCTGTCAGTACTTGTGTACCCGACGCGAGAGGCAGTATACCGTATAGCAGTAAATTTATAATGAATAAGTCTATGGGAATGACGATATGATAGGATATATTTAGCCAGATTGCGCCTCATGAATACATGGAACGTGATGATATAGGTAATTTTCGACCCATCGGCCAGTTCGATTGGTTTGGCTCAATCGGTATTGTTATCCTGGAAGCCAGTTCATGGACGTAGGTTCGAGTCTCGCCTATAGGACGATTTTTCAAAAAAAAAATAATAATTGAGGTAAGACTCTCAAAAATACAAGTCCAAAATTTGCAGTCCGATCCAAAGCCTCCAAAACAGCCGGGCGCAAAAGAACTAACGGGAAAAAAATCACGTCCAGGTAAATGTATATATATACATACATTATATATACAATTGTGATGAGCAAGGACCTACACATTGCGTGGGTGCTTCAGTGAGTAATATATTGGCGAAGAAGCTCAAAAAGCATTGAAGCTAGAGACGTAGCCTGGATTTCTTCAACTTTTATTAGTACAAGCTTTCGGCCATTTAGTTGGGCCTTCTTCAGGTATCTTCTTATATCTTCTTATATCTTCTTATATATAAAATCAGCATGCAGTATTGGTATTCGGGTAAAAGGTAAATATTTTTCGGCCTTCTTTGGACAGTGCTGGATTCGAAACATACAGTATGCCCTACTAACATTCGGTCTACGTTCATATACTAGTCTTGGTTGCCCAGAGTTTGTTGGTTTGCTGCTAATCATAAACTCCTAAAAAAAAAGTTGGGAAATCTGACTTTGACCGATAATCCCTCCTCGGTTTTAGTAAATATCAATGTGTAATTAATATCAATGAATAGGACACTTAATTTTCTTTAAAATGATACCCTACATGATACGATTATGGTTCACATGGAGATGCAGTACCTTGAAATGTGGGGCAACTTCAAAATTCAAGTTGCAAAATGACACAATATTGAAAGTCACTGTTCTTTTTTCAGTGGTGATGAGTGAGTTTCTCAGCGGTTTCTTTTAATTGTTTTCATGCACCTTAACATCAACATTAACATGGAATCAAACACACCTCTGCACAAGCAAAAACATAACAAACAAACAAACAAACATGCATGGGTATTTCAAACCACGACTCAAACCATGTTATCCCACAGTACCATCACTACAGAAGTAGGGGCTTGATTTGAATGGATCTTCATCTCTATTGACACAGACAAAAGAATAATGTTCTGTATTGACCCATCATGAATATTTCTGCTCGTTTTGCAGCTTTTCAATTCAGACCTCATCCAACACTTTTGAATCTTGCTCTTTTCGTGATGGCATGATCATAACAAGCATGGTATCATTTTAAAGAGAATTAAATGATCTTTTGAATGATATCGAATTTGCATTGTGTTAGATTGGGAGTTAGGAGAAATTAATGGTCAAACTCAGATTTCCAAACCTTTTTTGTTCGTTTTGCAGCTTTTCAATTTAGACCTCATCCAACACTTTTGAATCCTGCTCTTTTCCTGATGGCATGATCATAACAAGCATTAAATGATCTTTTGAAGGATGTAAAATAGGCATTGTGTAAAATTGGAAATTGGGATAAAATAATGGCCAAACACAGATTTCTAAACTTTTTTTAGGGGTTTAGTTACAATCTATGGGATGTCGTACAACGATCGACGATTTTCGTACGGATTATTACCGTATGGTGATCAATTTTGTTTAGCGCAAACGTACACAATTTTTTTTCTGATTGGTAACATCGTTTCCCTATTTAAGACACAGCGTAAGTATATCGTATGACTTCCGTGCAGAAATCGCATGATTTACTCTCAAATATATGTAGATCTCCAAATGGCCTCTTTATGGTTTGTCCTGTACGATAACGAACACATGAAATCGATGATGACCGTAAATAAACATTATAACTGTAACACGCCATGGCTTGGAATCGAACCCTCGTCCCTCAGATTGAAAGACAAGAGTCATAACCACTAGACTATGAGTACCAGCCAGCCAAAACAAATTAAGAAAACCCTGTAATAAGATCAGTAATTAGAAAGTTCATATTTTTATCATGCCAAATAAACTTTGCCTTCAAATTGATATGTTTTAAAATACTCAAATTTGGTGATTAATGGCGCAGTCTCATTTTCCCTACGGTCGCCGTACGGCGAGTCAAAAACAGCCGTTTTAACATTTCTTTTTTTTACCAGATATATATTGGTGGTTCGAATAAAATTAGATTAAACGGCTGTTTTCGACTCGTCGGTACGGTGACCGTGACTGCAGCAAAAGTGTCATATCCAAGGAATACCAATAAACGGGACATTAAATACAATAGCTATTTTCCTGATAACGGTTTTCAATCTATGCAAGTGAAAATTATTAAAAAAAATGAAATGGGTAGGCCTATATAGTGATGTTTTTATGTTTCTCACAGAAGGCCGTCGCTATATACAGCGTAGGTGAAATGAAGCCTCGATTGTCTGTGGTGGTGTGTGGGGATAATTTACATCTACGACCAATGCCACATCGCCGAATGACCATATCGTCTTATGCTGTTTGGTCCAACATCATTTCGTTCAATAGTCATGCCGTCCAATACACTATATAGTTTGCTATTTTGCTTGAGGAGTCTCTGTAGTGACTTCGGAGTGCTGACTTAGTGATTCAGATTTGAACTAGAAAATCAGCACTCCGAAGTGCAGTCAATACAAACTCTGTAAATACTATGTTATAGAGTGTAGTCAGTTAGTCTTAGAGCCACTTCGTCTATTAAAGAACAATTTTGTCCAATGGGTATTAGACCAGGTAGATCTTTAATAGACCAACTGGTTATTACACTGGTAAACCAAACTTGGGTTTAGCCGATGTGGTTTAAGAAAAAAAAGACCAACTGATATGATCTTCTTGTTGTATTATGCAGTGAATTAGTACAGATAACTGAGCGAATGACCCTAGAATGTACCGTCAATGTCCCATACAATTAATGTGCAGTTACCAAAATGTGCCGTAACAGGCCCAAGAATGGATCCTTGAGGGACACCTCAAAGTAACAATTAATGACTTCTAATCCACTTCAAGGCCCTCCCACGTATACGTTTATGCACTAATTATTGGATGATCAATAGTATAGAAGGCTTTGAACAGGTATAAAAAATGTTCCTTTGTATGACATTGATTATCAGTAGCGGAAGCGACATTATGAATAAATTGTAGAATCGTACTGTGGAATGGTTTATCTGAAACCAAATGGATTATCTGTCAAAACATAGTACCATTATCAACCATTTCGGTAAAAGACACGAGTGATGTTGGCCTGTTATTATGTCTAGGCGATCGTGTTTTTTTCCAATATCAGAATGTTTATAATGTGGAGATGACGGAACCAATTGGTCTAAGGCTTCTTACTAAACATTGCAAGTCCGGGGTTATGCCCGTGAGCAAGGCATTTGATTGACAGTGCTCCTTTGTCGTACATTCATATAAATTGACAAGCTATATGCATTCGTGTACACTTGATAAATAGTTTTTTTTTTAGAAGAAAATATGCAAATATTTTTCGCCACATAATATACTGTGATTGTCACCATCATATTAATGCTAATCACCATCATCACCATAGTCATCACCACCACCACCATCATCATCATCATCATCACCACCATCATCATCATCATCATCGTCATCATCGTCATCATCATCATCATCATCATCACCATCACCATCATCATCATCACCATCATCATCATCATCATCGTCACCATCATCATCGTTATCATCATCATCATCATCGTCATCATCATCATCGTTATCACAGTCAATTATCACAGTCAATTACCACCGATATCAAGAACATTCCTCACCCAATCTCCTTTCTTTCGTATACCCTGTAAATGTTCGAATAGCCTGAAACAGTGAAAGCAAAGACAACTCACCTCATTCGCACTTTTCGCGCCAATTTTGTAAAAGATCGGGATGAAGAACAATGCTGTCGCATAACCAACAAACACATAGGCAAAGCTGTACAACCAGTACATGGTACCATAGATGTAGGTTTCAGCAGGTGTTCCTAGGACTGTGATTGCTGATATAAAGCTTGCTACCAAGGACAATGAGACGGGAATAGGATTCATATTACGATCCGCCATCAAGAATTCTTCGGTGGTTGATTGACGGCCACCAGCACAAGCATGGTACACACCTATACCAGACGATATGGCCAGTGATCCCGCCAGAATCACATAGTCCCAGGCACCAAAGGTGGTATCGATAAGATACTCGCTCTCTGCCATTCTCTCTTTGATAATCGATATAGATTGAGTTAAGACTGAAATCCTGGTATATCGAACTATGGCGAAGTAGCTCCTCTATGAACACAACTTGGCAATTGTAATCATCAAACTGATTCCCCGGCTCAGAGTTCCTTACTTATATTTCTTTGCGAAATTTTTATACCATGAATAATTTAAACATCATAAACATGATGTTTGATGACAGAACGTGTCAAGAGCAATTGAACCGTAATTGCCAAGGTAATAAAAAAAGTGATTGCGGTGCGATAACACGTATGAAATAATGTAGCGTCATCAGATATTTCACAACGATACAAGTTGGAAACGAGTTGTGCAAGTTATTTTACACAGTGTCTTAGCTCGGGGGTTTCGACAAGCGAGCCGTGCGGATCAACACAACAATTTTATGCTGTGTAAATGCGATCAGTGTGATCCGCCAAAATCGTAGGTTTCACCCCGCGAGCCGAGTCAGACTCGCCTATTATTTCGTGTGTAAACAGAAAACCGTGTCGAACTCGCATGACCTAGGTCAACCACGGCATATATTTGTGACGTCTAATTCTTCTTCCGTTCGCGATCCGCGGGCCGTGTCGAACTCGCCTTTTTGTTTTTGTTTCAGTATAAACGCGATCACATGCAGTTTCCCTCTTCTCAGCGTTCAGCCCTGCTTGAGGATTCAACACTCGAGCCGAGTCGTGTACACCTTGGTACAGTCACAGCCTAAGACCATGACGGCAGTTCTTTGGTGAAACAAACTAATGCAAAGTCATACCGGTGAATAGACTATAAATCTATTACGTAATTACCAATGATATATCATCGGTCGGTTTGAAGTCGAAGTCATTGGTTCGTCTGGATAAGCCAGTTCGTAGTTCCTTTCTGCGCATGATCAAAAGATTCTACGCATGATCAGAGGAAGGTCATTTGTACTAAAGTGACATGGTGGTTTAAAATCTAATGAGATAAGCACCAACTTCGTTGTCTTGATTATTCATATATTCTTTTGAATTGTGGTTTTCATTTACATCCACAAAAAACAACAATGCGTCCACGAACGACTGGTATTTCACAGTTTGCCAAGTACATTGTACAACATGCTATGATATGCATTCAAAGTAGGAACGCAACAAATACTTTCATAAAGTGTTCATTGGTGTGCTATTCTAGTCACCTGGTCTATTCAATTTCTTCATCCTGCTATGTAAGGCAAGCTTACGTAATATCTTGCTTTGAAATCTGCCTATCATAATGAAAGAAATGAAAGGTCATTTGACCAAAATTGTCCATGAAGTAACTAGGAACTGGTCTATTGGGGACATGGTATTTGCTATGTCAATTTATTGAGGGGCTGGGGAAACCGTTCTGATTTCAATAAATGTCAACTTTTAAGAAACCGAGGAAGACCTGTTTAAACTGGTTCACAAACATGTCAAGAGAATATGGACACGAATTTTGGATTGACTGAGGGAGAATATATTTTCTAAAACTATAAGGGGAGAGATGGAGACGGAAGAGAGAGAGAGAGAGGGGGGGGGGGGTCGAAAGGAGGATATAAAGCGAGGATATAGGGCAAGGAAAATCAATGGAGGGATGGGGAAAAGGCCGGTTATATTCTTTTCACATAAAATATGTCCTTATATGGACCACAGGAAGCGAATTTCATTGTGTCACTTTGATCTTTCATCTTTCATCTACCATACAGACTATAGATAATTTCAGAAAATTACAAATGCGAATAACTTATTTGGAATCATCATCTAAAGCACTCTCTGTGAAATACGCAATTGTAGTTCCGGAAAAAATGGTACCCCCTCCCCTTCCCCAAAGAGTCTGTCTTGGGTGTGACCAATACTGCATAAAAAGAACTTTCCTGCCTATTTCTTATTGTTGGGCGAAAGGTTAATGGACAGAATTGCATTAGACTAAATGAATGTAGACCCTGTTGTGAGTGGAGGAATTAGCAGCAGACGAATTGGTTTCAACCCGCATACCGCCCAGGCAAGCAAACAAATTCACGACGAAATTGGCGACGAAATTCACGATGTCGTGAATTTCGTCGCCAATTTCGTCGTGAATATTCAAATTGACGACGTCGTGAATTTCGTCGCCAATTTCGTCGTGGATATTCGCGATTTGGTCTATTTGCTTTGTCCTTTCTGGGCCACCATATTATACACCAGGTCTCACGCGCGTAAAACATTCCCCATATAGACTTGTGTGTTAAAATGGCACTTAAGAAAAATTCATAAAAAATAAATGTGAAATTAGAGGGTCGAATGTTTACTACCTTTGGATAGGATATATATCTGACATTCCATCTCTGACCAGAGAAGGGTATCGTAGCCAGCTCATTTTAAAAATAAATTGCCATTTATGAAGATAACTATGATGGAATCAAATTCATCAACTTAAACAGTAAAATAGCCCCAATTCTTCCGCCAGTCAAAAAATAGTTCCAAATCATTGATATATCTTCCCAATTGGGCTAAGGAAGTTCAGTAGTTACCATTTCTAGAATCAGTGTTGGATTTTGAATCATATTCATACACTTTTGTCAATCAGCAATATCAAATTTAAAAAATTCGAATGGGTTGGGTCGAACGAATATCTTTAGCCCTCCTGATGTAATTAGGCTCATGGCACCACCAGCTCGTAGCCTAAGATCATCACACCAGCAACTTCTTAAGACTCCCAAGACACGTATAGCATATGGTGCGCGAGCTTTCTCTGCCTCAGCACCTTCTCTCTGGAATAATTTGCCGTTAAATTTAAGAATTATAGACCATCACTGGAGACCTTCAAATCCAAACCGAAGTCTTATCTTTTCTAAAGTAACAGTATTTTTCATTGGCAATTTGACACTTATCCAAACTTTCTTTCTTTCTTTTCTTGTGCGCCTCGGAATAGAATATTTCTAGATAGATGGCGCTATATAAATGCCTAGTATTATTATTATAATTAAGGATCGTTTAAAGATAAATACGATTAAATCGGCAGAAACTATCTCATTCTTCCTGGATAAGCTTCTTTGCTATATTTGCTTGCTGACGCTATAATTTTACAAAATCTGACATAGCAACATACGTTATGTGCAATCATTCATGAATCTCTTATCGTGAATGAATGTCACAATACGATTTACAACGATAATTTACAAGACATCGATACGGGACTTTTGGGGACTTTTTCTCAGCATTTATGGTCTAAAAGCCAAAGGTAAACAGTTCTGACACTTTTGTGTGATTAGTTGAGAAGAAAAAGTGTGCAACTGTTATTATGCTAAGTGTCGGAAATGAAAAAAATGTTTGTGGTGACAACTTTCAGGAAAAATTCCATGGCCAAACAAACATGACAAACATCATGAACATGGGCAGAGGAGTCGATAAGGGGGAGGAGGCAGGGGGCGATTAGCCCCGTAAGACTATTGGGGTCAAATAAATCTATTTGCCCCCTATAATTTTGATAACTTAAAAAAATATAATATGCAAATATATGCATTAAAGGAATTGAAAATTACCGTAATACAATGAAATTTGGCCTAAAGATACTTTTCAACATACAAAATTGTCAATTTGTCGGCAAAAAGTCTGTATTATAATTCGGCGCGCAGCGTGCACCGGGAATTTTAGACATTTTTTTTTCCTCTTCTACCCTCAACTAGTCCAAAATATTGATCGACACCATGAAATAAGGGTCCGCGTGCACCCCGTGAAATTTCCTCCTACCTCCCCCTTGGAAGATACCCCAAATAAAAAATGTTAACGGTTTGTCAACGAGATTATTTTTCAAAGCGATCCGCTCCTGCCCCCCCCCGCAAAAAAACCACTACAAGCTCTCGAAAGGTGGTTTTTTCAAAGTTCAATGTTACTATGATAAAGTGAGATTCATTTCCGACCAACTCATATCGAGGACATTATTGAATGGCTAAGCAAACAGGTTGTCAACGAATAATGAGATTTTATATAATAAAACGTCCCACTGTGCAACTAATGATAAATATGATATGAATTTATTTTATACGTTATTTGATTAGTAATCCCGTTTTGTACATTTTATTCTACCCTCCCTTATTTGATATCTGTTTGTGCAAAGACATTTTTGTTTAAAGAGCTTCTTTTGTTTACAATGTTTACAAGCCATATCTTTTCAAATGATTTTGTTCATGTCTTTACAACTTGTCTTCATTTGTCGTGTGGAGGAGCCGTGGTGTAGTGGTTCTGACTCTCGCCTTGTAAACAGAGGGTCGTGTGTTCGAATCCCAACGCGGTCTGGCGTCCTTTGGCAAGGCGTTAATCCACACTTTGCCACACTCGACCCAGGTGCTAAATGGGTACCCGGTAGGATGTGAAAGTCATTGTAGCTTGTCCAGTACTGTGTGCGCCTCACCGGCGACTGACTGGAATACTCCCCAGGGAGTGGAGAATGTGCACACATTGTGTGCGGGAATGACTGATTGAATCCGACGACCGGGGTAATAATATATCTGTAAAGCGCTTAGACACGTCGTTTCGATGTATAAAGCGCTATATAAAAAACGGATTATTATTATTCATGAGTATTTTCTTGTTGACAATAGATTTAACACAATTTTATCGATTATGTTGTTTTCACACTTGAGATCTTCCTCTTTCACTTGGTCCATGTTGGTCTAAGAACATCATATCCACTTCTAAAAGTCTTATCGGACTATACCACTTGGGCTACATTTAGAGATCAATTCAGTTTCCTCTAATACTAACTTAGTGTAATTGTCAATAAGTCCAGATGGTTTAATTTCCACTTTGTTTTGCTTTATTTCGTCTATCATTTAGCACTTTGTAAAATTAAATGTTTTATTTGTAAACAGTTCATTTAACCCCAGAGACTAAATGGTGTTATAGACCGAGTTGATGTTAGACGAAATAACTGGAAATTTGACAAATTATGAATGGGCATATTGGCAATTAGACCAAATGATTGGTTTAGATGAACTAGGCTTAGTCCATGCACTCTTAAAAAAAATATTGGGTAAAAGTGCCCCATGCAGATAAGGGTAACATTGTGCATTTCTTTTAGGCATTATTAATTTATCCAGTGTGATGAAAATTTCGCCCATTCTAAAGTAATTGCTGCTTTTTTAAATCTTACTGGACAAGATGCTTCCCGCATTGGGTAAAATACTTCCCCAAATTGGTTGGACACATAATTACCCTCGTGCTGGTAAAAATTTTATCCAATATTTCTTTTACAGTGTGTGGGATGAGGGAGACGAAGCTGGTGTAGAGCGACCAGCTATTCACCAGCATTGCTTTTTAGTAGGTCCCTCCATTTCCATCTTAATTTAATTTATATTGAAAAATAGTATACATATTTACAACCTACAATGTGTTGCCCAAATTGTCTAAGTGTTTTTTTTTTCTCCACAACATATGTATTATCAATTTTTTTTTGTGTTTTTGCAACGGATACAAATATTTATATATGGTATACAATTTGTTTTTGTTTGATGGAAGTGAAATAAATAAATTTGAATTGGAATTATTCAAACACAACATTATCATGAATGAGTAATTTGTATTGTATTGACTGAACATTCTTAATAACTATAACCAGGGAGGTGACAGGATACTGAGGAGGCAAGACCATTTTTAATCAATGTCCCCTTTTCACTTGAATAACAACACGACTCACGTCTCTCTTTGTTATTCGTTTTTCTTTCTTTACTTTGTCTTATTCCTCTTTTTCTTCTGATTTTTAACTACATGCAAAATCGTAGGGCGGGGATGTAGCCTCCTGCATGCCGGGCCTGCCTTGAGCTCCGCTGTTTTCCTGACAGCAATCCGCAAAGAAGACGTTCAAAGTCCCTTGAAGGACTTTGTTGTTCTTTTGTAATCATGAAAACGGCAAACAAATAAAAAATGAATAGTAAATACATTCAGGGTGGTATCACACTCTGCTTTTCAAACAGGACACGTCGTTCATTTGAAACGATTTATGGTCGTTGTGGAATTTGCATTGTTTGGGTCTCTATATAAGACCGACCAATTCCGATCAAGTCCGATCAGGTACGATCGGTTCCGTAAACCTCGGGAAGGGGTAGACCCGGTCTGGATTAAACCTATTGGAATCGAAAATTTAACCATGTCCACGATCATGACGATGTAAAACAATCCGAGCGAGACCAACCAGATCGAAAATATCTTGATCAGCTAGTCGATCAACTTCGCATAAACAGCTTTCAGTCGGACCAGTCACACCCTACCTCTTTGATAAGCATGGGTTTTTTTTTGCAGGAGTTTCTGCATTTATTGTTAAGTCAAAATAAATTTACAATACATAAAGATAATCATAGTATGACATGAAAGTGCATTGTAATGTGACAAATTTATAGTAGTGTCATAACAAAATTTAGACATGAATACAATTTAAGGATAAGACAAAGTAGTGAAAAAAAATGAAGTGGCAAACTATATAAGCAAAATAAATGCTTGAGTAATAGCAGCCAAAGCATGGTTATTACATGATCGTTCCCGTACCGGAACATCTCAAAGTGTATGATACGATGCACCGGCGTTCAGTCAGGGGAAGTTTTGGGGACTATGGAGCCCCCTCCCCCCCAAAAAAAAATCACAATCCACAAAGAGGGGTAAAAGGGGGAAAGGAAAACGGGCTCACTCTCATTATCTTTTAATATTGTATCAAAATCTATCACAAAATTAGATTTTCATAATTATTAAAAAGGAAAAAAGAAGAACAAACTGTTTGCTCGCAGCTTTTAAGAAATTTTGCCCCATACAATGTGGCAGGTCCCTCAAATATTTTTGGGGCTCATTACGTCATTCTTGATACGGTGTACCATTACTTATAACGGTGTAGCAGTCATGCGGCGAGTCGACATGATTTCATTGTTAAAAATGAATGAATATATCAATCATTATTTTGAAACATAGTTGTTTTGATGAAAATTACCTACCTTGAAATGAACCTTAAAAAATATAATGAGATTTGAGAAAAAGGTAAAAGGGTGGAATGCGGTATTTGGGGGAGGGGTAGGCTTACGTAATTTATTCGTTTTTTTTTTTTTTTGGGGGGGGGGTTATGTTGCAATCGTAATTTCGATCTACTCCTTTGTACCTACATCATTTCACCTTGGTTTGTTTGATGAATGTCTGTATAAACACAATGTTGAATACTGCAGTCTAATCAGAGCTTTTCACCGGGCTACAGTGGTAGCTGCTTGGTATGCTGAAAAAACAAGACCCTCTTTCAAACCAGTCCTACAATGTTTGCCTAAAAATGTGTTGTCTTGCCCCATGATGCACATTTCACTTTACATTGAACCGGAAGAAGGAAAATAAATGACTATAACATTGATGTAAGATTATAGAGTTCATGTCCTGCTGAAAGGCGTGAGTGCTTTGACGGGAATCGAACCCTGCCCTTGCGCACCCAGGACCTCAAGGTCAATTCCGGAAACACTTTCATGTTAAAAAAAATAACAAGCAAAATCAAAGGAAAAGAGAAAAGACAAGGGAAAAGGTAAGAGAAACGAAAAGAAAAAGGTCAAAGATCATGGTCATTTCCCGAAGCTCTTTTCGTCATTTTTCGACAAACAAAAAAGAAGAAGAAAAAAAGGTGGTAAAGGACATTATAATTCTACGAGGAGAGAATGCTCTTCCTCCCATCACCCCGGCCCCCTCACTCCGGGGTCGGAAGGATGCGTGTTCCCAAAATGTCCGGTAAAGGGATACTTTTTCGCGGGACAAGTCCGGCCCGCGAATTGTAAAAAAGGGGGGGGGGTGTATTTGTATTTTCACCCGGAGATTTCTTTAAAAAGGGGGTGTTTTTTATCTCTCTCTTTGGACTCCTGAGAAATTTTAAAAGGGGGTTATAAAATATTTTGAATAACGTAGAAAAATTGATCAAATCCCGGGATCAAATTCTTGAAATTCCTGCTAGTTTTGAAAGCTTATTCGAATGAGCCTGAATAATCCCGAATTTAGGATTATTTCATTTTGAAAAGTAAAGTACGGACCTTTTGTTGGAATTGAGCAGTGTTCCGGATTTAGGGGGGTCTCTAAGGCAGAAAAAGCCCTCGAAAGGGGGGTTCAGAAATTTTGGCAGACCTTCGATAGGGGGGTGCTTTCAAAGGGAGGGAACGAGCATAGGCGTACCCTAAATAACACTGAGTGGGGGGCCGGGCCCATCACACGTATCACTAGTGCATCACATCATGTTATCAATTATGAGGGAAAATTAAGTATCAATAATGTTAATTATAATCAATTGTCACAAAATTGTAGTGGTCATTGAATTTTTAACCGTTTTTTTGTCTTTCATAGAAATAATATTTTATTTCTTCCTCATCAAATCAACCACTTTACAATTTCAAATCCTATAAATCTTGTACATGAATATAAAACAAAGATATAACTTACTATTAACTAAACTACAAATTTCAGATGACAATTGAAGTAAAGTGTACAATTCAGAAATGCATAAAAACTGACAAAATAGAACTGTATACTATTTAACATTGTCAGGAACTTACAGAAAAATTGAAAAGAAACCTCTTGTTATCTTTTTGCAGATGACTTTTCTCCTTCCACAGAAAAGATAATGAGCATAAATATCAGTATAAAATAATATAAGATCGTTTAAATTCATAATCGAACATACCAAATCTCTACTTAGATAGTTGAAAAATATAAATAGAAGTAAACTGAAAAAATATTGAATAAAAATGCTCCATGAGGTAATTATGTGTCCAACCAACATTGGGCATTTCTTTTGGGCATTCTTATTAATCCAGTGTGATGAAAACTTTGCCCATTATAAAGTAATTGCTGCTTATTTTTTAACCTTCCTGGACAGTATGCTACAATATGCTGGTTAGACACATAATTACCCTCGTGCTGAAAATTTTACCCAATATATATGAATATACAGTATAGAGAAGTATAAACTTATCATCTAGCGCCCTCTTTTGGTATTTTTAAAATTAAAATATTCGTTTGAGTTAATCAAATTAGTCCTATGAACACATACCTTACAAAGTAAATAATTGGGTTATTACAAAGCTCTAGACAAAGATTAAATCATGATTTTTTGTAGTCAATTCCTTATCAAATATTCTCTAAATAATTTATCGAATTTTTAGTGCACATGCTTGACATCATAGCTGTTTTAGGGCACAAGTATTCATAAAATCTAGTAATGAATTGGAATAGTGACATATAGTCCGGCAGCCCAGGAGGTTTATTCAACCGAAAGCCGGACAAGCAAATGACCCCATAGCTGGATGGCATGGACCCTGAAGTTTACAAAAATGCATTGCTGCCGGGTTCTATCCGTGGTCTTCCCTCCGAAATGACGTAATATATGACGTCACTACAAAATGGCCCTATTTCACCATTTTTTAGACATTCTACACATAGCATGAAGTCAAGGGGGAATATCTCAGCCAAATCATGCTTGTTTTGTATGAAACTTTCAAAATATATTGTTCAAATAGTGCACAAGAGATATGCAAAGTTTCACGAACAGAAATTATTGTTTACATATGAAAATTACGTAATGAAATTTGCATATCATTAGTTTGGGAGATTTCTTGCATCAAAAATTGTCGAAAATCGAATCAAAAATTTATTTTCTTTTTTAATGTACTTTATTTAATATATTTCCTCTCAAGCATAATATCATTCTCTTTATCTATATATCTACTTTTAGAAAATATATGCCAGTAATTGGAAATAACATTATAGACTGTGATTTCAGCCCCCTTTTCAATATGATGCGCACATAGAAATCATGCGTTTTTGGCCTATTTTCACCATATAGCTGAGGTGTGCGAACGATATGCATACTTTATTGATGTTTCCTGCATTTTGCATAATATTTAATCTTCCAAACAACATATTTTCATCTCCACTATATCTCTGCTGATAAATAAATGATTTCAGCAAAGATTGATTGCCTACTGGGCAGTCTATAGGCTTCGTTTTCAGCCCAGTTTTCAACAATGATCCTATACCATGTATGACTGCATTATTGTAGTCGAGTCGGAAATGGGAGTTCCTTTGCACCATCATAATATATTTTTCACTCAACGTTTTTGTATTTAGTTAATGAATCTTGATCTTCCCTTTGCAAAATCGTGTCCAACGGGGTTCAATATTGATATCTTTGGCGGCCCTCTTGGTTTTTTTTTTAATGAAAAGTAATTATTTTCATATTTTTTGCACAGAGTGTGACAATGGGACAATCTTAAATGAATACGCATTTCACTATGATTCGGATAGTAGAAATCGATTAAATTCGTTTTCTGGACAGCTAATATTTTGAAATAAAATTCATCCCGAAATTTCCATGATTTTGGTCAAAAATTTGCATGTGCATTGATATCTATCTGTTCAATCATTAACATCAACAACTATTGCACAATATCAGCATTCGACACGAAAGAGGACATAATATACCGATAATACTGAAACGCTTCATGACAGTATGTATGTCTAAATTTGCTTAGTTAAAGGGCAAATACCATATATTACTCGATATTGCGATAAAATGACACCAAAAAGCAACCTGTGACAGTATAATTTTTGTCTATCAGCTACATTATAAAGAAATGAGGGCGCAGCAAAGCCTACCCCCCCCCCCTTATGGGACCGCCGGAGTCCCCCATCCTTTTTTCGTATTTTGCCCATTTCTTGGAAAATTCTACATTTTTGGAGCCCCATTGAAGGGAAAAGACGTTTCTGCTTTGCAGTAAAGGCACTTTTACTGTTGTTTAACCACTTAGGGATAAAAGAGTAGAGTTTTCTCAATCTGCTACATATAAAGAAGTGCTGGTACAGCAAAACCTATCCCCTCTGGGGACTGCCAAAGTTACCCACCCTTTTTACGTATTTTATCCATTTATGGGAAAATATGCTAATCTGGAGCCCCGATTGAGGCAAAAAACGTTTCTGATATGGAATAAAGCCACTTTCATTCTTTTGAAACTCCATGGAGATAAAAGAGTAGAGTTTCCTCTATCTGCTACATATAAAAAAAGTGCTAGCATATTGAAGCATACCCCCTTAAGGGAGCGTCGAAATCACCCACCCTTTTTTCATATTTCACCTATTTATGGGAAAATGTGCTATTTTCGAGCCCCCATTGAGGCAAAAATTGTTGCTGCCATGTAGTAAGGCCACCTTTATTGTTTTTAAACTATATGGAGACGAAAGAGTAGAGTTTCCTCTAGCTGCTACATATAAAGGAGTGCTGATACAGCAAAGCCTACCCCCTCTTGGGACTGCTGAAGTTATCCGCCCCTTTTACGTATTTTGCCCATTAATGGGAAAATATGCTATTTTCGAGCCCCCATTGAGGCAAAAAAGTGCTTCTGCTATGTCGTAAAGCCACTTTTATTGCTTTTAAACTATGTGGATACGAAAAAGTCGACATTCCTCTATTTTCTACATATAAAAGAGTGCTGGCATATTAAAGCATACCCCCTAAGGGGGTCGTCGAAATCACCTACCCCTTTTCCATATTTCACCTATTTATGAGAAAATGTGCTATTTTCGAGCCCCCATTGAAGCAAAAGGTGTTTCTGCTATGTAGTAAAGCCACTTTTAATGGTTTGAAACCATATGGAGACAAAAGAGTAGAGTTTCCTCTATCTGCTACATATTAAGAAGTGCTGGTACAGCAAAGCCTACCCCCTCTCGGGACTGCCGAATTTACCCACCCCTTTTACGTATTTTGCAAATTTATGGGAAAATATGCTATTTTCGAGCCCCCATTGAAGCAAAACGTGTTTCTGCTATGAAATAAAACAAATTTTATTGCTTTTAAACTATGTGGATTCGAAAGAGTCGAGTTTCCTCTATCTGCTACATATAAAGAAGTGCTGGCATTTTAAAGCATACCCTCTTAGGCGGTCGTCGAAATCACCTACCCCTTTTCCATGTTTTACCTATTTATGGGAAAATGCTATTTTCGAGCCCCCATTGAGGCAAAAAGTGTTGCTGCTATGTTGTAAGGCAAATTTTTATTGTTTTTAAACTATATGGAGACGAAAGAGTACAGTTTCCTCTATCTGCTACATCTAAAGAAGTGTTGGCATATTGGAGCATATGCCCTTAGGGGGTCGCCGAAATCCCCCACCCCTTTTCCATATTTTACCTATTTATGGGAAAATGATATTTTCGAGCCCCCATTGAGGCAAAAAATGCTTCTGCTATATAGTAAAGCCAGTTTTATTCTTTTGAAACTACGTGGAATTAAATGAGTAGGCTTTCTTCTACCTGCTGCTAAAAAGTGGTTGCACAGCAAAGCCTATCCCCTCTGGGGGTTCCCAAAGTCACCCACCCCTTTTCCATATTTTTTCCAATATATGGGAAAATCTGCCAATCTTGGAGCCTCTGAAGAAGGAAGAAGTCGATATGCCAGCACTCTTTTTACTCTTTTTTATGTAGCTGATAGAAAAAAAGCCTATTCTTTTATTTCCAAGTGGTTTCCAAAATCAAAACTAGCATAACTATATAGCAGAAATGACCTTTTGCCTGAATGGGGGCTCAAACACTGCAATTTTTCCAATAAAGAGGGAAAATAGACGTAAAAGTTGGAAGAGTTCGGCAGCCCCTGAAGGGGGAAGGCTTCATTGTGCTACCACATCTTTATATGTAACTGATAAAGAAGATCATACTTTGTCATCTTTATGTGCTTACAAAACAAAAACAAGGGCTTTACTGCAAGGCAGAAACACCTTTTGCCTCAATGGTTCTCCAAAATGACGAATTTTCCGAGAAATTGGCAAAATACAAAAAAGGATTGGGTGACTTTGGCAGCCCCCTGAGGGGTAGGCTTTGCTATGCCCTAATTTCTTTATATGTAGCTGATAGAGAAAAACCTACTCTTTTGTCTCTAAGTGATTTAAAAGAAAAAAATACATACCCAAAACAGAATTTTGCCACATAGGGGGCTCCGAAAAGCACGATATCATAATAGTCAAGCTACGGATAAGGGTGTGGTATGTAACCTTCTACTAGCTCTTGTGGGACTATGCTTTAAGGTGCCCGAAAGTAATTACATGCAAAATGAAAACGCAGAGCAATGCCTCGATCCTCTATCTTTTTCAAGAGATTTCATTATTATAAAAGTTGCTTTGTGTAGAAAATGCCTTTTACCCTCATACACATGATACAAGTAATACATACCTTTCTATCGATCGCTAAGCACGTTACATGACTTTTCTGCATGTTAGGCACATCAACAAATGCGATGCAAGATAAAACAGATAGATGTCAATGCACATGATTATTTTGGTTCAATTATATTTATAAATTCTTGGTTTTTTTTCCAAAATATATTATTACAGAAAACAATTTCAACCGATTTCTACTATCCAAATCATACTGAAATGCGTATTTATTTAAGATTGTCCCATTGTCAGACTCTGACAAATAATTTATTTTCATTAAAAAAAAGTCCAAGAGGGCCGCAAAAGATATCAATTTTGAACCCCGTTGGACACGATTTTGCAAAGAGAACATCAAGATTCATTAACTAGACACTTCAGGCAAATACAAAAACGTTGAGTGAAAAATATTTTGATGGTAGACAGGAACCCCCTTTTCCGACTTGACTACAACGATGCAGTCATACATGGTATAGGTTCGTTGTTGAAAACTAGGCTGAAAACGTAGCCTATAGACTGCCCAGTGGGCAATCAATCTTTGCTGAAGTAATTTATTTATTAGCAGATAAAGATGAAAATATGTTGTTTGGAAGATTTAATATCATGCAAAATGCAGGAAACATCAATAAAGTAGGCATATCGTTCGCACACCTCAGCTATATGATAAAAATAGGCAAAAAACGCATGATTTCTATGTGCGCATCATATTGAAAAGGGGGCTGAAATCACAGTCTATAATGTTATTTCCAATTACTGGCATATATTTTCTAAAAGTAGAGATATAGATGAAGAGAATGATATTATGCTTGAGAGGAAATATATTAAATAAAGTACATTAAAAAAGAAAATAAATTTTTGATTCGATTTTCGACAATTTTTGATGCAAGAAATCTCCCAAACTAATGATATGCAAATTTCATTACGTAATTTTCATATGTAAACAATAATTTCTGTTCGTGAAACTTTGCATATCTCTTGTGCACTATTTGAACAATATATTTTGAAAGTTTCATACAAAACAAGCATGATTTGGCTGAGATATTCCCCCTTGACTTCATGCTATGTGTAGAATGTCTAAAAAATGGTGAAATAGGGCCATTTTGTAGTGACGTCATATATTACGTCATTTCGGAGGGAAGACCACGGATAGAACCCGGCAGCAATGCATTTTTGTAAACTTCAGGGTCCATGCCATCCAGCTATGGGGTCATTTGCTTGTCCGGCTTTCGGTTGAATAAACCTCCTGGGCTGCCGGACTAATACGCTTTGGGGGGATTTACCAAAATAAAAAAATAGCCTTTAAGAGGGCTTAAAAAAAAAGTAATTTCTTCACGTAAACAGATGAACTGTAATTACTTTATCAGTTCAATGAATGAACACACAATACATCATAGGCATCAGAGCCCGTATTCCATACATCCTTTGCTGTCTTCGAATATTGCTTGTCTAACGATATTTTATCAACTTTATGCCATTTTTGCCAAGTCAGACGATAGGGCTAACTCAAATCTCAACGACTATGGGAACATTGGAACGTCACGCAACGTTTGTCACGACCGCAACAGATGCCCCGTGGTAAAAATTTAGTCATTTTATTTCGCATCATATCAAATTTAAAGACGGATGTCGAGAAGAAAAGGAAAGACGATTTCACTGAAGCAGTAGAAGATGAAGCTAAATGAAGAAATCAAAGCCTGACAGAGAAGACTATTAAGATTGAAACTAAATTCAAATATAACATTTCAAGACAAAGGTAAGGCACGCGATCTATAGGTTCTCTGATGGGTGTGTCATATGTGGGGTGTGCGTGTAAGGGTGTGTATATCCGTGTATTTTTTAAAACTTCTATTTTCGATTCATATTTCCTATTTCTTAATGGTGCACAATGAATGTGTCTATCGTTTATCATATGTATTTTTTACAAGCAGTGCCAAATACATGGGTTCGTCTGAATTTTACAGTCGTTTGTAAAATCTACAGAGAAAGGTTGTAGAGACACGCAAATATACAATCGAAAAAATCATTTAAAAAAGGGCGGGTTGAAAAATTAATGTGCAGTGGACAAAACGAGCATACTTCATCCACTCTTCATGTTCATTGCCACCCTTCAAGGGCGGGGATACAAATTAGGGGGAAAGGAAAAGGGCCAGGAGCCCCCTATTAAGCTGTATTGTTAATCTTACATTCTCTTCGATAAATTGTGAATCTATATCCGATATCTAGCAAATCAACAGCTTTTCTTACCTCATTAGCACTGGTGATACCAAGGCGGTAGAAGTTAGGCAGGAACAACCCGGTAACCAAGCCAGCTCCAATGTAGGCGAACCCATATAGCCAGAACATAGATCCATTGCGGTAGACTTCAGCAGGAGTGCCCAAGACTGTTATAGCTGAGATGAAGCTAGCGACAAGAGACATTGCTACAGGGAAAGGGCTCATGCCCCGATCAGCCAGGAGGAATTCCTTGGTAGTTGATTGCTTACCTCCAGTACAGGCATAGAAGACCCCTATCCCAGTTGAAATACAAAGACAAGTAGTAAGAATGACATAGTCCCATGCCTGAAATCGACCAACATTGTAGAAAGCCTCATGATCAGCCATCTTGGATGAGTCTAGATCAAATAGATTGTTCCTGGTGCCTAGTTAGGTCGGTTTTACAGAGTGGCACCAACCCGTGAGTGAAAATGTGAAGAACTGCTACAAAACTGAAAGTTGAACTTGTCAACTGCCACTATCGCAAGTTCAATGTGAGAATGAGGAAATGATTTCCGTTAAACCTTTCAAGCCAGGGCTACACTATGAGATGATTTCTTTTACTGAAATTTGATCAAAGCGTATTTCATGACCCACTGACATTTTCCAATCAACATCACAGATCGTGTTATTTGTAATGAATAATGCAACCGTCCAAGGTTGAGAGTAACGATGTCACCTTTCAGACTCCTAGGCAACTTTCTATATTTGTTATCAACAATAAGTACGAAGGGTGGATAACATGGCTAGTAATGTAAACATTATATTTGCCTCTTCTACTATTGTCATAGCTCCGCAGAGTTTAATGATGGTAAATATGATATGGGGTTTTTTTTACAACCAAGATTTATTTGGGAGGCGTGTCATTATCAAGACAACCAAAGGACTATCGGGTCAAATCTTTACTTCTGAAATGGGACTTGTAGACACCTTTAGGACCTTCCAGAAAAACAATGAAATAAATGCGATGAATCACTCCCGGGAATCACTCTACACAAAGTTTCATTAATATCTACACATTACAATACAGTTATGGTTCATGTATTATTATTATCTATGGGACTTTCAACAATGTAACTTCAGGCAGAACGACACAATCTGGCTCTGATATACATTACTATGTCATGATCATATATTTTGTATTTTAAACCACAAAACTTATGTGAATTCCATATTTTTCCCTTCTGTTTAGAATATACACCGAAACATAGAGAAAGAATATATATGAGGGGTTGACTGAAACGTTTTGAGCCAGACATAAAAAGGATTAAGATAATTATGAAAATCAAAATTGAGTCATAAAACCTTTCACATTTCTCTATCCTATCCACCAAACAAATGTGTTGGTAATAGCAAAATTTAGTGTAATTTTACATGATCTTACAATTTCTGTATCAGGCGTCTCATGAAAAATGGGCAAACCTGAACATCGAGCTGTCATCAAGCTTCCGCAACTGAAAGGTATGACCCGGCCTAGCCGAGACTTGGAAGTCTTTGAGGGTAACCCATCCAATTTTTAAGGAACTATTTGTTACAATGGATGAGACTTTGGTTCATCACTATCACGGAGCAGTAAACAAAATAATTCCATGTCACCAACCCCAAAGAATGCCAACTCAAGTTTGTCATTTTTTTAACAGACACACTATCTGATACATGAACCTGTAAAATTTGATTTTATTGCTATGGCCAAGAAATTTAGTGGGTAGAATACGAAATGTGAAATATTTAATTGATCAATTTTGGTATTCATATCTTAATTATTTTTATGTTCGGCTAAAAACTTTTCAGTCACCCCTCGTACTGTATAATCTTTATTGGTCTATGATCTCTTTTTCAAGCTAGCATCGCCATCAAAACTGAAAAATGACCGCCCCTAAACCCTAACCCCAAATAATGAAATATTCATAAGAACAGTAAAACTTCAAAGGATGCTACATTGTATTCAAAATCTATGCAGTGTACTTTTGTATCCCTGCGTTGCGCAAAAAACTGTTTTGTGAAAAGTAATCGAAATTTGAATGTGTTATAACGTTTTTTTTAATGCTATACATCCAATTTTGATCAAATTTTTAACTTTTGGTTGGGGTGGACTTGCTTTAAAAAAAAATTAGTAGAGGTGTAGTGAGTTTCGTGTTTTAATCGATTCCACTTCGATTCATGGCCATGACGTGTTTTCCTTTGGCAAGCAATTCATTCACATTGCGCTATACTCAACCCAGGTGCATGAGGTGAATGAGTACCTGTTAGGAATTTGTTCCTTTCAACGCAGTGGGTGTAACAGCTGGTCTGCTAAAGGTGCCGGGTAAAAATGGCAGAGGTAAAAATGGCAGAGGTAAAAATGGCAGAGGTTATAATGGCATAGGTAAAAAATGGCAGAGGTAAAAATGGCAGAGGTAAAAATGGCAGAGGTAAAAATGGCAGAGGTAATAATGGCAGAGGTAAAAATGGCAGAGGTAGAGATCATTACATGCTATCAGCAAGGAAAAGATAGAGCCTTTCCAGTTAATATCAGTCATAATTATTGACCTTGAATGGACTCCTATCGACAAAATGAGTATTATGAACTGATGAGATATTATTTGGATTTTTTTCATCAGTTTAGGTCTATACTTTATCGTTGATATGATAAAACTCAAACATTTTCGTCCAAAAATGATTGCAATTAGTGAGTGATGAAAGGATTTATCTTGGCCAGTTCGTATAGTAGAACAGCACTTCATCACATACATACCAAACGAATTGTAATGTAAACACAAATATGCGCTACCATTAACACGCTGAAATAGAAGAGTTCGGGATTTCTTTGAACCACTTGCATAACAGAAAAATAACAAAACGTTCTGTAATAAAAGTAATTTTTCATATTTCAACATCATAATGGATCCGAATAGATATTGATAAATATTATGATACGTATATAGTTTAATGTAAATGATATAATAACAGCAACTGGTGTTCATTTTTTCAGAGTAATACCTCATTGCAGCTAGTCCAAGTGGATATCAGGTTCCTTAACTAGTTTCTATGGTAACGGGTACCGCATGAATTTTGAAATGTGTAGCGAATCAGGGATTTAAATTTATAGTTGTTTCTTATAGGTACCATTCTATTGACCTGTTTTGAAGGGGAAATTCACCCTGACAAATGGTTTACTGTAAAAATAGAAGAAAACAATATATTGGTGAAGGTTTGCGGAAAACCAATCAAAGATTAAGAAAGTTATTAGAAGTTTGAGTTTTTTATCTGTGACGTCATACTACTAGTAACTACCCCGTATGTTATGCACTAAAATGTCTACTTTTCAATTTTTTTAATCAGTGGTTCATGATTGCTAAAAAAATCTTTCTGGAGCGGATGTGAAATTATTTGTATGTTAATATACTTAATACAATTAAAACCATTGTCATTTTTTTTAAGAAAATGACATTTCATTGATATTTATTTATTACGCCATAATGCACTGGGGAAAACTGCTCGCAAATGACGTCCCCATTAACATGTAAAATTTTAGTAGCTTTTTAAATCTTTGATGGATTCCTTCACCAATATCATTTTAATAAACTTTATGTCAGCGTGAATTTCCCCTGTAATAAATTAAGTACAATATTTGGGATCCAAAGTGTTCTTCAAATTTATAGAAGAGCGATTTCACATGAGAAGGTCGTGCATGCATGTAAGCCCAGGGAAAAAAAAGAAATACCAACTCAAGTGTTATCATTTTTACCTCAGCCATTTTTACCTCTGTCATTTTTACCTCTGCCATTTTTACCTCTGCCATTTTTACCTTTGCCATTTTTACCTCTGCCGTTTTTACCTCTGCCATTATTACCGCTGCTATTTATTCCTCTGCCATTTTTACCTTTGCCACTTTTACCTCTGCCATTTTTACCTCTGCCATTTTTACCTTTGCCATTTTTACCTCTGCCATTTTTACCTCTGCCATTTTTACCTCTGCCATTTTTACCTTTGCCATTTTTACCTCTGCCATTTTTACCTCTGCCATTTTTAACTTTGTCATTTTTACCTCTGCCATTTTTACCTCTGCCATTTTTACCTCTGCCATTTTTACACCGAGCCCTGCTAAAGCCAGGGTAATTATACTGCATTACTGTAAAGCGCTTTATAGAGACTTCGGATAAGTGTTAGTCGCTACACTCTTTAAAAAAAGAATGCACAACTTTCAACCAACTCTAGGCAACATACTGCCCACATAACTATTGGTTAAATTCTGTCCAAATTGGGTAATAAAAACTAATCATTGGGTAATAAATTTGCTTAATTGGATAAGAATTGCCCAGAATATATATATACTGTATATAATTATATTACACCAACATACATTACCCAATGGAAAGTATATATTGCCCAACATCTTAAGTTTGTATATAAGCAAGTGTAAATATTCATTAATGATTGACTTTAACAAAGTGCCTTTTCCTAATAACAAATAAATTAAATAATAGATTAAAGACATTTCCCATGTCGATGTTTTATTTGGAAACTAATTGTCGAGTGGTTCTAGAATTCAATGACGAATTCATAAAAACCATAATCTGACATGAAATACAAAGCCATGAAAATTCAACGATAATTGGCATCCCAAAGCCGATGTGCTTGAACGTACACTGTTAGAAAATTTATCCTTAACATAAAAGAAGTTCCTGCAGCATAGTCTCGAGAACACCTGTAATCTTACCAGATTGCGTAATCTTACAGGAAATTGGTATTTGGTGTATGGAATCTTACAAATTTCCTTAAATAAAACACCCTTTTCCTCTTTTTAAACAGACCTGTTCTGTTAAATTGCAGAAAATTCCTGTTTTATGAATTTACAGAATGATTCTGTTATTGCTTTCTGCAAAATCTTGGATTTTTTATGTAAAATCTGGGGGTTTTTTAACAGTGGAGATACAAAGTAAACATATCAAAATGACATTTAACGCGCGAATTTCGCAGGAAAACCAATCCCAAGGTCATTCTTGCAGGAAAACCAACCCCAAAGTCCCATGATCCTCCTCATACAAGGTGTTGAAAATGGTTTATTCTAAAATACGTTTTCTTGTATGTGTAAATCAGACTGACCAGACTATTTCACACGCACACTCGGCCAGATAATAAAGAGAACCTCTCGATAGATTTTGTTTTCCTGATGAGCTATTTTCAGGTTGGAGCAGATAACTTTTATTTTTTAAAATCTTTTTATTCCTTTTATCATATAAAATCCCTTTTATTCAATTTGGATGTCAATGTTTAGCTACTTGCAGTCTACATGGTCAGTGAGTTTGTTTTTCAGTAAAAAAGATAGCAAAGCTACCGCCCTCATTTCAAAAGGTTTAAACTTTAAATAAAACTATTCATGATTCCCATTCCGGTAATTCTTCTAATTTACATTTAATTAATCCCGAACTACTCATTGCCCAGAGATCCGTAAGACATCATGGTCCTGACCTTTGGAATCCTCTCTCAGACTCAATCAAATCATTTTGCTCCCTACACTCATTTAAAGCAAAGTTAAGGTCATGTTACTATCGGAATATGCAAGGTAAACTTTCTGTGTCATAATCGTTTCCTATTCCTATTCCGCTATCATCATTATTATTTCCACCACCACCACCGCCATAATAATAATAATAATAGTAATCATCATCATCATCGCCATCTTCATCATCTTCATTTTTCACCATCATTGTTTTTCTGTTTGTTTATATATTATTTCAAGTGTTGGTTTGTTTGATTTTCTTTGTTTTATACTTCATTGGTACTTTAATGATTCGTATTCATCCATTCTGCTCATAATATGATTATAAAATAAATATATGTTTCGGTTTGTCATATTTTAAAGCATTTTTTTGCTTACAATTGCAAACCATGTTCTGCTACTGATTTTATGTTCAATGATTATGCCTGATTCATTGTCAAAATATATTTGTTATATTTATGTTATTAAATTGTTATGTAGAAGAAAAATAAATAAATCAAATCAAAATCAAATCAAATTTGCTATGTATTCTTTTCATCTAAGAGAACTTATGTTGTAGTGGTGTAATAGCTAGGACAGTGTAGAAGTATAAATAGCACTGTGTGTTATTATTTTTTAAAGTTAGCTTTTTTGCATGGTTTATTGGATGTACAAACAAATTTGAGGGACCCTTGTTTAATGACGATGATTTAGATTCTCCTGAATGTTTTATTGAATGTACAAACATGTTATACATTTGAGAGACTTTGTTAATTGATGATGGTTAAAGGTAAATGCTAGTTTTGGTAACGATATCAAAATGAGTTCTTACAGAATCCAATGAAATGACCACCAATGTGTCTGTTTGTATAAATAAAACGCATGTGCCAAAGGATTCTGGAAGAAATTGTGTAATTGCTGAGAAATCAGCAAATAAGCACAGGATTCAGGTAGAGCGTCGGGCCCGACACTCAAAGCAATAATTATACACAGTCCCACGTGCGCTTATCTGTGTTGGGGAAGTTCAGTCTGAACATTTTTCAGCGTAGATTTCAAGATTTCAAAAAGTTCAGTTTATGTAACTGTACCAGATCTAGATCCTCGATGATATACTGACGATTAAGCCTGGTTTTACAGACTTCTCATGAAATCAGTGTTTACTGCAACTACTGGAATTTCTCTAAAAAGCATATAAGTGTGCTGCTTTCAATTTCTTTTATTTTAATTGAGTGGTTTGTTTGGAAAGAAAGTGTCACGCCATTGTATGATATGTTATAGCGCCACCATGTGACGATAGCTAGGTAGGAATCACAGGCCTAATTCATTTCCCATAGACTCGTGTGTTAAAGTGGCACTTAAAAATCATAAAAAATAAGGAGGAAATTCGAGGGTTGAATGTTTACTACCAGTGGACATTCCATATCTGACCAGAAAAGGGTACCTCGACCGGCTCATTTTAAAAATAAATCGGCATTTATGAAGACTACACCTGATAGGATCAAATTCATCACTTGAGTAAAATGGCCCTAATTCTTCCGCCAGTAAAAAAATAGTTTCAGAGTAGTGATATATCTTTCCAATTTGGAAAAAGGAAGTTCAGTAGGTACCCTCCCTACACTGTTAAAAAAAACTGATTATACAGAAAAAAAACAAAGATTTTGCAGAAAGCAATAACAGAATCATTCTGTAAATTCATAAAACATGAATTTTTCTGCAATTAAACAGAACAGGTCTGTTAAAAAAGGGAAAAAGAGTGTTTCATTTAAGGAAATTTGTAAGGTTCCATACACCAAATACCAATTTCCTGTAATTTTACATGATATAATGTAAGATTACGCAATCTGGTAAGATTACAGGTGTTCTCGAGACTCTGCTGCAGGAACTTATTTTATTTAAGGTTAAATTTTCTAACAGTGTAGAAATCAGTGTTAGATTGTCAATCATATTCATTCATTTTTGTCAATCAGCAATATCAAATTAAAAAATTGAGCTGTGGGTTGGCTCGAATGAGTATTCTTTGCCTGCCAGTTGTAGTATAAGGCCCGTGTAACCTTTATCATATGACACATGAAGGTTTCTTTTTAAATTACCTTCCTGGCTTATCTTTAACATCTGTACACTCACTTTATCACAAAGAAATACACATGTGTTATGTAATGACCAATTTTAATGTAACTCCTATATGTCTAGTGCCCTATGGATTTATACACATCCTACCTGCCTATATGTAGTTCAACAATGGATGCAATGTAGGGCCAAAATCCTATTATGCAAAAGTGTAGGTACGCATAGTCATGATAGTGTGCATATCTGGATGCAAGAACTGCCCACAATATAAATACCAGATATACATGAGAAAACAATAAAATGAAATGAGAATTAACATACAAGCATACTATTCATTCACATCTTCCTATGACAAGGGGTGTAAGAGAGAGAGAGGGGGAGAGAGGGGGTTAGACGGCTTGTATTCTAAAGGGATGGGGGCTAGTCTGGCTAGAACTAAGTAAAAGTTAAAACAAGATATAGCAGTAGCACTCATTCTCAGCCACCCCCCCCGACATACTTACTATATGCTTTTCTCTACCCCCCCCTCCCTCTTGAATCCACCACTCTTCAGTCAAATTCTCCCTTTCCCACGATCCATTTTCACAATTGCAATTGAATTGAAATGAATTGAATTTATTTCCGTTAAAAACAAATAACAATACATATAAAATGATACATGTAAATTGATAAATGGAAAACGGGAGGATGGCCCTACTCAGCAGCATCAATCATGGTGCTGCTGGTCTACCGAGGGGTCCTCATATAGCATAAAAGAAAATTACTCAAATATAAATTATACACAACATAAAAATAACATACCAAAACAATAAGAAATAAAACTAATCGGTCATAACATCTAGCCCCCGCCCCCCTACGTTAACACACCCTACATTTCAATGTATAGGAATTGAGCAACAGAGAATAATGTACAGTCAGACCCAATTTAAGATGTGGTTATTAACTACGTTATTAAATGAACTATAAGAAACAGAACATTTAGCATCACGTGGCAATTCATTAAAATATGTCGTACCCCTGTATGAAAACATTCTTCTACAGTATTCAGTCCGTGGTTTAGGGAGAGAAAGATTTTTATCAGAACGGAGAGAATATTTATGAGTAGAAAACTGAAATTATTCAAGTAAGGCGCACTAAGGCCATTCAGACTCTTATAAACCATTAGAAGAGTATGCTTTATACGCCTTGATTTTAATGACTCCCAGTTTAAGAGTTGATGAACAGTATGGTTAGATATATATTTATATGGATTAATTTTGAGTATTATTCTACAAGCTCTATTTTGTATTTTTTGCAATCGTTGGGTACATTTCAAATTTGATGAATCAAAGACTACATCAGCATAATCAACCAATGGCAAAATTACTGAACGGTAAATTAATTTCAGACTATCCTCATTTAAAAATGAACGAAGCCGACCAAGAAAATTTACTAATTTACTGGTTTTAGCACAAGGTTTATCAATGTGGCAATTCCATTTTAACTATACACGAATACAGCAGCGCTCGTTGGTATACAAAAAACACACGAAAACATGCAACGCAGAGACTAACGTTAGCCTACACAGCCTAGCCTAGGTATACAAACACAGAGCTACTAATCACAATTCGTTACCTGATATACCCCCCCCCCCCACACAGCCTTGCATATAGCCATTAAGTTCACTTTTTGGACCTCTTGATGATTGAAACATGTATACTAGTGCAAATAATTTGCTACTGAAGAGTTTGGGCAGGTATTTCATCCACTAGGGAATTCCCCATGTAATAGGCTATAGTCAAGGTTATAGGTATCACAGGCCTGATTCATTTCCCATTGACTCGTGTGTTAAAGTGGCACTTTAAAAAAAATCATAAAAAATAAGGAAGAAATTCGAGGGTTGAGTGTTTACTACCAGTGGACAGAATATATGTCTGACATTCCATATCTGACCAAAAAAGGGTACCTCGACGTGCTCATTTTAAAAATAAATCGGCATGTATGAAGACTACACCTGATAGGATCAAATTCATCACTTGAGTAAAATGGCCCTAATTCTTCCGCCAGTAAAAAAACAATAATAATAGCCAATTTTTTATAAAGCGCTTTTCCCAGAATGGCTCAAAGCGCGTTACAGCATATTATTACCCCGGTCATTGGATTCAATTTTTAATCCCGCACGAAAAGTGCACAATTTCCACTCCCTGGGGAGCATTCCTTGCATTCATCGCAGCCTCATTATGGCGCTGGCAAAATCAAACATACAATATCTTTCGCATCCTACCGGGTACCCATTTAGCACCTGGGTCGAGAGTGGCAAAGTGTGGATTAACGCCTTGCCAAAGGACGCTAGACCGATGTGGGATTCGAACACACGACCCTCTGTTTACAAGGCGAGAGTCAGAACCACTACACCACAGCTCTTCCACTGAACAATTCCAGAGTAGTGATATATCTTTCCACTTTGGGAAAAGTAAGTTCAGTAGGTACCCTCCATAGAATCAGTGTTAGATTGTCAATCATATTCATTAATTTTTGTCAATCAGCAATATCAAATTCAAAAATTGAGCTATGGGTTGGCTCGAATGAATATCTTTGGCCTGCCAGTTGTAGTTAGGCCCGTGCAGGCGAGTAGCCAGGGGGGGGGGGCGGTGGGGGCGGTCGTCCCCCCATAACGTCCCCAAAAAGAAAAAATAGAAGGGAAAAAAAGAGAGGAGAAAAGGAAAAGGGAAGGGAGGAAAGGGAAGAAACGTAGCTTTGTGTTTTTTTAATTTTTTTTCTTTATTTTTTTTCTCAAAAGAGAAACTCCTTCACTCTTGCTCTAAATTTATATATGAATTTTGCTTCCGCGCTGCGCGCGGTTAAATGACAATATTGAAGATCTCCATTGTTTCCCCCGCCCTTTCTCCAACCCTGTTTTTCCACCTCAGCTATATGTGTATCTTGCCAGTTAAAGTTCAAATGTATACATTAGGGCATGGAATTAGAGTAAGGTTAGGCCGTAGTATATGAAGTTATTTTTTTTAATTGATCGCGCAACTTCTGGTCGGGTCGGCTCCGGGCGGGTAAAATCTTTGTATCAATTTCTGCCGTCACCTCCATTAAGTCAACTTCTCCCGCTTTTCAGCTCATTACTAAACAACCATAATTTTCGGGCAAACAGGTTCCTAATTTAAAAAGAGGTAGGTATAAAATTCGTGTCGTATTAAATAAAAAAGTGCAATATTTTTTATCAAATTCTATTAAACTTCATGTCATTTCCCTGCACATTCATCTCCTGTCCTGTTTTGCGCCCTCAGTTTGAAATTTTGAATGACACTTAAGTTTCTTTATAATTCAAAATGAAGCGCTTCAGGATAAGTCAAAGAAATTAGGCATCCTTTTTATATAATTTCAATAAATCACAGAAGTTTCAACTTTTTGCGCACTATTTTCCTTGTAATGAAGTTCAATAAAATTAGAAAATTAATTGAATTAGAGCCGATGGGGTATTGGAGATATCTGCACTTGATGAAACGTCTGCCCTTTGAAATGTCAGAGTTTCGTTGCTCTGCGCGGGGAGGAATATCTTCCTCCCGGCATATACACTTCTTCTCCTCTGTTTTGCGAGTTAAAGATTTGCACTGTCGCTAAATTGTTTGTAATCAAATCTGATCTTTCCAAGGGAAGTATTCAATATATGTTTGAGAATACCGTTTTCTCGGGACCCTTTGCATGGCAAAAAATTGATAAAAACGCTTCAGCTTCCGCGCTTCGCGCGGGGTTATTATTATTTTAATTTCATCCATTGTATTCCTTTTTTGTGCATTCACAATCTTTTTTAAAAACAAGGCTCATGAAAACAAGGTTCAAAATCACAATATAGTGAACTGAATTGGAGCTGATATAGGTACTAGAGACAAGAGAGACGGCTCCTTTTCATTTTAATTTATGAAACACCAAAAGCTTCGCGCTTAGCGCGGAAGGGGGAAACTTCCCCTCCCTGCACCCACCCCCTAGGGAGCGCGCTCCGTAAGTGTTGGCACGCTTTGCGTGCATTTACCGCCCCCTCCAAATTGAAATCCTGGCTACGCGGTTGGGCCCGTGTAACTGTCAAAATATTATTTATCGCCCCTTTCCGGTACCGTGTTGTGTAAGGCAATGTTTCCTCAATAAATGGCAGGCCCAAATGTAATTATTGTGATCGTTGTTTCATCCTTACTGTCGAAGCAAGTATAGTATTCATTAATGATTGACTTCAACAAAGTGCCTTTTCCTTATAATAAATAAATGAAATAATAGATCAAAGACATTTTCCTTGACGATGTTTTATCTGAAAACAAATTGAGTGGTAATAAAATTCAATGACAAATTCGCAAAAACCATAATCTGACATGAAATACAAAGCCATGAAAATTCAACGATAATTGGCTTCCCAAAGCCGATGTGCTTGAACGTAGATGCAAAGTAAATATATCAAAGTGACATTAAACGCGCGAACTTTGCAGAAAAAACCAATCCCAATGTCATTCTTAACGATCCTCCTTATAACAAGGTGTTGGAAATTGTTTGTTCTAAAATACCTTTTCTTTAATGTGTAAATCAGATTGACCAGTCTCTTTCACACGCACACACGACCAGACAATAAAGAGAACCTCTCCGGTAGATATTTTGTTTCTATGTAATCACCACACTCATCATTTCATATTAGGGTGTCATTCAGAGTGTGTTATTTGTATTTTCATTGACGTATCCTCTACCATATAGCCTTAAATATCAAACCAAAGAATAAACAAGAATTATTGATAAAGGAAAATGAGAAAATGCTATAGATAAAGGCATATCGTTGTCATATTTCGCGGAGAGATCCCAGGATATTGCGAACAGAAACAGGAATATAACACCGTAACTTTATCATGTTAAAAAACGTATACAAACTGGGCGTTGCGGCGTGCGCCTGTAATTCAAGCAGCGGGGAAGTTACAAATTGAAGCAGAGGTTCGAGGTTCGAGCCCCGGTCACGTCTTTCGGATGGTTGACGTTAAAGGTCGGTCCCAGACGTAAATTGATACACGTCTGACAAAACTCAAATACACACAAACACACCCTCACACACCTTGGCACGCACACACACACACACACTATCTCTCTCTCTCACACACACACACCCTCCCTCTCAAAACTATCCGTTTCCATACCCAAACTCCCACACTCACGTTTAATCAATCACACACACACACCACCCACTCCCCAACACACACAAAACACCCCCACACACACAGATATTCGATGTTGGTGTTGTTGAATAGCCAAAAAAAAGGGACTAGAAATCTGGGGACATTCGATTCATCTTTATTACACAGAACATTGATTAAACATGCAATCTTCTTCCGAGTCAAGCGAAAAATATATTTTACGAGACCTAAAATGAATTTAAAGTAATGTTTATTGAAACGTGCACTCACATTTGCATTTAGACGCTAATTAATGTTATAAGCAAAAACTAGAATTTGTACACGAAGTCATTATTGTCCAACAATATATAAGAATACAAAGAAAAATTTCGTAGGTTTATAAAACCAGAGTATAGTATACAATGTGTAGCTGATTGTTTCCTCTTCATTACTAAACAAATGCCATTTGTTTATTTCCAAAATTACTGAGTGAAATAATCAATCAATAAACAACGTACAAATACCCTAAACCGACCTCTTTCTTTCACTCCTTTACTTTCTGAAGGGGCCTCCTCCCACTTTCCATATCACCAATTTCCCTCTATCTGATCGTACCTTCGTAATAACATTGACCTTCTGATCCTTGTACCGCCAGTGAATATCTAATGATGAACATTAATACCGAGGACGTGGACTAATTGGTGATAAGAATTAAATGAATGTAGGACAGTGAGAAATGGTCACATGATAGTGTTCAATATGATCTCCACATCATTTATTCCTGAAACTACCATCGTGTTTTAGTTTTGCCTTAGTTTTTAAATTCATCAACACAGTCATATATGTTTCATAAACATACATGACCTTTTATATACAACCTCTTTATAATATAAAAGGCTTTTAATTAAAGCCTTTGATTAAAGTCTTTCTATTAAAACGCTTTAATAAATATATGATTGGCAAAGCATTTACTGGATTTGTGTTCGTTGTCACTTATTTAGGCCAATATGTGACAATATATGTGACAATGTGATAACATATATGAGAAATGTGAGAAATTGTATGTATATATATGAATATGAATATAAATGTGTAAAGTTATACATGTACAACAGCTTTGGCAACTCTTTTTATTTAAATATTGTAAAGAAATGGATGAAGAGAACAATGGTAGGCGTAGCTTAGCTTAAATCTAGGTTCCCCAGAGCTATCTACCCTTTGAAAAAATTGGTGATGCCGAAAAAATGTCTCTGCCGGGAATCGAACCCGGGCCCCCAGCTTTGAACGCCGGTGCCTTAACCACTAGACCACAGAGACGGGTTAGTGGCTAGGGCGACCCCGATCCGCTTGACCGTCAGATAGACAGATTTTCGACACTATACCAATTATAATTTCCTTTGTCGGGTGAAGGTGGGTTTCGAACAATGACAAGCCGCCATGCTTCAGCTGGATCAAAGCTATTGCTTTGATACAGTACACGTATGGGAGAAAGTATACAAATGTGTAAAGTTATACATGTACAACAGCTTTGGCAACTCTTTTTATTTGAATATTGTAAAGAAATTGATGAAGAGAACAATGGTAGGCGTAGCTTAAATCAAGGTTCCCCAGAGCTATCTACCCTTTGGAAAAATTGGTGATGCCGAAAAAATGTCTCTGCCGGGAATCGAACCCGGGCCCCCAGCTTTGAACGCCGGTGAATATGAATATATATATACCTAACATTGTTCTCTTCATCCATTTCTTTCACAAAATATTTAAATAAAAGAGTTGCCAAAGCTGTTGTACATGTATAATTTTTTATAAATATATATATATATATATATATATATAATTTTATATAAAAATAGCTTTAGTATGGTCTTCTGTGGACCTCAACGAAGTGCCCTGCAGTGGCTACGGAGTTCATAAAACACGGAGAAGTCTCCATAGATGGTTACCATTTGTTCTATTCGTACCTCTTCTCTACATAAACCGCAGTGGCACCCTGTAGATCCTTGATGAGATCGTGGCAACTCCGTCCATAACAAACATCCCTACGGAAATATGAATTACGAACTGAACGATGTTTTGAATACGCCGCGGCGGATCCCCCAAAGCGCTCGAGGTTTACGGCGGATAAGAGAAAAACATGGTATTAGTCCTGGATAGTCCCCATAGAAACTTGACCAAACCTTGTTTTTTTATATATACAATATTTTTTGATGGTTTCTTGTCAATTCGATGGTGCTGATTACGAATCTGGATGATGCCACTCGTGTAACCTTGAGCATTTTCTGCAAATTGGCCAAATCCAATATGGCCGCCAAAATATGCAAATTACCCATGGAAATCATAAAATTGTCCGCACATTGGCTATGAAATACATGAAATCGTGTGGCAGGAGTGAAATACTCTCTGAAAACATAATTTTTGACAAAATATTTATTTTCCTGATATTCAAAATGGCCGCCATAGGCCATTGTATACTCTATTATGTACAATATGAATAGGGAAAACTAATTTTCACAAAAAAGAGCACCAAACCGCAAAAAATCGCGATGTATGAACGAAGTAATATATGCAAATTATCATTACTAACGAGATATATCAGTTATTATGTCATATTTGGGAACATTGCTGTATTTTGATATCTAAAATAGCCGCCACTGGCCCAAATAGTATTATGTACAACGGCAATGGCCGGGGCCAAAAAATGACAAGAGTGAGCACTAAAATGCATATTATTAAGATAAATGAGTGGAATACTGAATAAAGACATCATTTTTAATATGCCATTTATGTGATAAATGCTGTATGTTGAAATTCAAAGTGGCCGCCATATGCCCTATATTTTATCATGTACAATGCGAATGGAGAAACTAATTTTCACACGAGTAAGAAAAATAAAATGCATGTCATTGTGATATACGAGTAAAATATTGTCTGACACCATTTATTATAGCAAGACATACAGTGTATCATTTCTTTTTTCATGCATGAGATAAATGCTGTATTATGAAATTCAAAATGGTCCCTATAGGTCCTAACAGTATCATCTACAATGTGAATGGGGACATATAATTTTGTAAGAATTTGGATTTGCTCGACTATGACATCCATATAATCCTGTTGTATGAGTAAAATGTTATATGAAAACATTTTTTTAAAATATAAATTGTAGCATTTCTTCTGCC
This sequence comes from Lytechinus pictus, assembly GCF_037042905.1. Lineage (NCBI taxonomy): Eukaryota > Metazoa > Echinodermata > Echinoidea > Temnopleuroida > Toxopneustidae > Lytechinus > Lytechinus pictus. Next base: position 30,845,111 of record NC_087261.1, read on the forward strand.
ATATAGGTGATAAATACTGTATTTTGACATTCAAAATAACCTCTACAAGCCCTAACTAAATTATGTAACATGAGAATAGAGAAACTAATTTTCACAAGAGTGAGAATCATAAAATGCATATAACTGTGATGTACGAGTAAAAATATTATCTTAAACATGATTTCTAACTAAATACATCACATATTGGTCGTGGAGGTAATAAATGCTGTACTTTGAAATTCAAAATGGCTGCCATAGGTCCTAAAAGTATTGTGTACATTGTAACATGGGACATATAGTTTTGACAGAATTTGGCTTTGCTTGATTCTAAATATTGCATATATTTGTGATGTAAGGGTGAAATATTGTCTAAACCTTGGATTCTAACTAGATTTATCATAATGTTGTGTAATTAAGCTGATAAATGCTGTATTTTTTAATTGAAAATGACCACCATAGGCCCTTATCGTATAATATACAATTTGAGAGGAGACAAATAATGTTCACAAAAAGGGCATATGGCAGCTATTTTGAATGTTGAAATACAGTATTTATCATCTAAATTACATAAGATATGATATATTTTGTTATAGATCATGTTTTCAAACAATATTTCACTCATACATCACCATTTGGCCAAGCAAAGCCAAATTCTGTTGAAATGATTTGTTCCCATTCACATTGTGCATAATACCGTAAGGGCCTGTAGCGGCCATTTTGACTTTTCAATAACAGTGTTTATCACCTAACTGGCAGAATAAATGAAATTATGCTTTCAGACAATATTTTACTCATAGATCACTATTACGTGCATGTATGGTGCTCACTTCTGTGAATATTGGTTTCCCACTTTGCATTGTACACAATACTGTTAATGTCTATGGCGGCCATTTTGAAAGTCAAAATACAGTATTTAACCCAAACTTGAAACCTGAATGATATATTTCGTTAGAAAATAGGTTTTTAGACAGTATCCCATTAATTTATCACATATATATATATATGCATCTTAGTGCTCACTCTTGTGATTTCTTTCCTCCTCTTTCTCATTGTGCATAATACTTATACATGTAGGGCCTTTGGCAGCCATTTTGAATATCAAAATACAACATTCATCACACACATGGCATATTAATAATATATTTCGTTAACAATTATGTTTTTGGTCAGTAGTCCACTCGTTTAATCTTAATAATATGCATTTTAGTGATCACTCTTGGGATTTTTTGGGCCCCCATTGCCATTGTACGCAATCCTATTTGGGCCAGTGGCGGCTATTTTAGATATCAAAATACAGCAGTGTTCCCATATAGGACATAATAAATGATATATCTCGTTAGTAATGATGATTTGCAAATATTTCTTCATTCATACATCGCGATTTTTTGCAGTTTAGTGCTCATTTTTGAGAAAATTAGTTTTCCCTACTCATATTGTACATAATAGAGTATACAAGGGCCTATTGCGGCCATTTTGAATACCAGGAAAATAAATATTTTGTCAAAAAGTACTTTTTCAGAGAGTATTTCACTCCTGCCACACGATTTCATGCATTTCATAGCCAATGTGTGGACAATTTTGGGATTTTCATGGGTAATTTGCATATTTTGGCGGCCAAATTGGATTTTGCCAATTTGCGGAAAATGCTCAAGGTTACACGAGTGGCATCATCCAGATTCGTAATCAGCACCCTCGAATTGACAAGAAACCATAAAAAAATAATGTATATATAAAAAAACAAGGTTATGCCTCTTCTATCCTGGACTATATGATTATGGAAAGTCAACACGGTAGGGGATTACGACGAATTGCCAAACCGTCATGTAATTCGGCGGGATAAAACTCATTTGAAAAAACAGGTCCACTTGACAGACTTGACATAAAATGCGATTATTTTGTGACGCTTAAAGACTTTGCACTCCCGTTTCTTGATTTTTTTTCTTACTCATCCTCTGAATCATTCGTATTATACTTATTTCATTTAACGGAGATGGATGAAGCGATAAAACATTACGAATTGGCGTTAGACATTCCACTGGTTAAGAATATATGTGATATTAATGACGCGCGTTTGTCTTTACGAGGTACGACTCCCATACAACGCTTAGAAAGCCAACCAGGGCCAATCCGGTGAGCTTGTGATGTCTCTTGACACCTCGTGTAGTTCTTCATTATAATTCTATTTAATCAACAAGGAATTACGAAAGCAACCTTGCATTGATCCGGCATTCCCCATTCGGTGCATGATCTCTGGGCTGTCTGCTAATTTGTGATTTTTGTTAACGGTAATTTTATTCAACCATATTGATTTTTTTTGGATAAAAATAATTGTCTCACGGAACTCCATTAAGTCCTTTTAACAATTTTGTGGGGGCTACATGAATGTAAGGAAGAATCGACATAATTCTGGCAGAAAGCCCATGACAATTTAAAAATTGAGTTCATTATACTAAGTAGCCTCCAAATTAGCATTTATTATTTTAGGAGACTTTTACTCACAATGCCCCTATTGGCTTTATTTTAAGTCCTCCTTTTCGTTTCTCATATTATTACTGTACACATGCCTAATTATACACGAATATCATTGTATTTATTTTAAGTAGTTTTTTGCATGTTTACATTTTTAAAATTCTATGTATATATATATCTGTACTCATTGCCTTTTTTAGAAATGAATAAATGAACTGAACTGAACTGAACAATTCGATTTCCTTTTTACAGAGTTGTTATGAATACTAAATGAGTCAAGGTGCGGGTAGCATTTGAAACCAATGGACGTTAACGTCCTATTAGATAATCCGTTACGACTTTTTAGATTCTACTTTGACTGGTTTCAAACCGCCGATGAAACGGTATTGACACTGACCATAGATTTCATTTGCTGTTTCCTTTTCCACCGGCAGAAAACCTGCCTCAATCCTTTCTGAAATCGTCGATATTGAAAGGAATATATGAAGGGATTGATCCACACATTACCGAAAGCAATGAAAACGGACAGTGTATAGATCAATCCAGTCAGGTCGATGTTGACTCCAAAAACATACAACCAGTATATTATCTGGTTTGGTAGCCAGCAGATGACAAAACAAGCTGACACAATCAACATTATCTTAATGACATTCCTTCTGGCACGAATACGACTGTTAGCGTTGGGTGCTGAAGAAGTTACCTGAGACCCACTAGACTTGTCAGTGTCCTGGAACTGTTCTGTCATTGTAATCTTCAGCTTTATAGAGATGGCTGTGTATACATAAATAATAACAATGATAGGAAGAATTAGCTCCAGGAACGTAGCTCCAAACGTAAGGCCAGTCCGTGATGCATTGTTCGGGAAAAGAAATAGATGGCACTGGTTCTGTTCTACCTTCGAGAACCAGGCTAGGTATTGCTGATAGGCGAATCCCGACAACCATGGTAGAGCTACAAGACAGATCAACTTCGTTGATTTGGTTCTACTATGGTAATGAAGAGGGAATACGATAGCATAGTACCGCTCCAGTGTCATTAATGTTAGATTGAGTGAACTAGCGACGATCAGAGACCAGAACGGATACTTGGAGTGCCAAAATGCGCAGAGGAACCGGGCAAGGATTGGGTTGTTGGTTGGAATAGATGGTAGAGGAGCAACGAAGCTGGCCAGGAGTAGGATCGATGTCAAGAGATCAATCAGAGATTGATTACCGATCAAGACATTAGCGACATCGTGCAGATCGCGTACGACGATGATAACGAAAAGAACGAGAGTATTACCAAGGACGCCCAATAAACCCATCACCGCGTAGACTGTGGTAACTGCAATCGCACTGACTTCTTGTCCATCATACTCTACCTGTTCCCCGTCCGACGAATTAAAGAAGGTGATATTCATTTTGTCAAAATGCCGTTTCTTTCAGAGAAAAAAAAATCCTTGGTAGCTTGTACAATATAGCAAAAAATTCATGTATTTAGGCCCTTTTTCATGAATATAGATGATACTCCTTTAAAATATCCGACAGACATGACAGAAACTGAGATTGAAGGGGACGGGTCCGGAGGAGAGTCCCTTCGCTTATCGGTGGAAAATAACATAAAACTCGTCGGTTTTTCTTTATAAAGGGATGAAATAAGTATACATATTCAAATTGACATTGAATTAAGTCAGTGAATGGCAAAACACACAAAATGTCGAACATACAAGTGCGTGCTCACACAAACAAACGTCAAACGCACTCCCGCAAAATATACTACAAATGAATAAATTTGATTAAAAGAGCAAAAGCTGAAAAACCTGTTCGATCTATTTCTGTTTCTGTTTCTGACTCTGAAATTGCTTTAATATAATATGACTGGCCTTATGGTTTCCGAAGCGCATGCTTTTATATATAGCCTTCAGTGTTCCTTTGGGTAAATTAAGTTTAATTGGTATTGACGACCATTTTTCACAGGACAAATTGATTCATTAATGATGAGGTTATCTACAAATATTCTGTGAATGCCAACCCTCAATGTTATTTTGAAATCATGGGTATAGAGTTGTAATACACGGCGGAAGTTAAGCTTGTTTTAGCATAAAAAGTTAACATGGGAAATGGATTTTTTAAAGTAAAACCTTCAGTGTCGTACCTAAGAGAGGGGCATGCGACCACGGCTCGTTTGGGAGAGGGTCAAAATAAATATCTTTAAAGAGTGAAAAACATATATCAATAGAATCTGCATTATTATTTTGTCAGTTCGAATATTTTGTATACTTATTCGAAAAGGGTCAATATTCCAAAATGACTCAGTTATGTGAGTTTGGATTAAACGAAACACGACTCGACTTTTATTCTTCAGGATCAGCAATATTTAAATCGTATGTAGAACACTCTAAAAATTAAAGATTTAAAATAAATCCACATCGGCTGTGGATAGTGACCAGCCGAATGTTGGATTTATTTTTAAATCTTCAGGATTAACTTTCAAATCTCAAAAGATTTAAATTCAACTCTTTTATATTTATATTTAAATCTACAAGGTTTAAATTTATAAATCTACTTAATCTTATATTCGGCTGGTCACTAATTACAACCGATCTGGATTTATTTTAAATCCTTGATTTTTAGAGCGAACATAATTCCATAAACATGAAAAAGATTTTCAGGAAATGAATAACAGTAGTCTTATTAGCCAAAAATTTTGAGGGGCCACAGACATAGCATTATGAGGTAAGATTTCTATTTGAATAACTTTTTTGACCTATTAAATCCAAAAATATAATTTTGGTGATAGATTTTGACATAATATGTTTTTAGTAAATGATCTTATATTTAATCCTTTTACACTTCGGACTACAGCAGAGAGCTATTTTTTTTAATATTTCATAAACCGAAATAAAATTGAAATTTCCTTTCGATTTTTTCCGTACCTCATTTTCTTGGTCTTATTTTTTTATTTTGATCCATAGTTCCCTCTATCTGTACGCCAGTGATGCGTAACACAAAAAGTTTGCCCTGCTCAGTTGTGAAGATGACCTTATTATGAGTAATTGCCCTACAGTAATACTGACTGACTTCAGAAGGGAGTAGGCTAATGAACCAATGTTAAAGTACAGTATACATGGTGTACGATTTGATGGTTAACCGTATATCGCGATTGTTATTGGTAGCCTTTTTTCTTATTATACCATTTTGAGGGGCGTGCTGATTTTGTAAGATATATATATATATATATATATTATACAGTGCGTATAAAAAAAATTACGCTTTGAAAAAGCCCTGGAAATTAAAAAATATACAACATGTGTGTAATTTGTTCACACATATTCTTGGGTTTGGGTCTCATCTATCCAATGAAAGTAAAAATTTTGACAGAATGTTACACTTGCATGAGCACTGTCCATTTTTGTAAAGCTCGCAGAAATCTGTTTGCACAGAAATGCTCGTTTTTACGCTGTGTCAAGGGAAAAGGCGAAATCAAACTTACCCTGCGAAACATTTTTCATACATTTTCCTTGCACTTTGAGTCAAATGAAGTAAAACGGATACATGCAAGCATTTTGTAACAATTTCGCCACCAAAATTAAAATTTAACACTCAGTAAGCACAACCTTTACCCTTTTTGTGCCCGCTGGATCTGAGGACATAACTCAAGCGTATATCAGACATCTCCCTCATTTTCACTACGTTTTAATGATTTAAAGAGGGTTTACATTTTATGTTTCATTTAATATTTGTTTCTCCACACTTCTCCAAAGCTTGACAATGATTAAAAAATTGAAAATCAAGCCTAAGCCATTTCATGAAAGTCACAGCTCAGTGTAAAGCAAATATCGTCACGATGGCCTCGGTGTGTGGGGGAGTGGGGTGGGCGCAATGGCACTCTTCAAATTGTTTTGGGCAAGAAAACAAATTAAAAAAGGTAAAAGATATCTTCAAATCAATTTCACTAGCTAGATTCCATGTGTTCCTCATGATTATGGTCTACTTTTATTCGCATAACTATTTCCAAGTTCTGCGCAAATCATTTTTCACTAACTTTTCAAAAGTAAGTGGTGCTCACTCAAGCGGAAATATTTTTCGACAGTTATATCTTCATTTGCTTAAATGGATCTGTAACAATGTTAAAATGTCGAAAAACCTTCAGGATATTACAAATGTATAATTTTACAGGACTTTTTCTAAGTGTAAACTTTTTTTGATACGCACTATATATGAACGATTACAAACATTCATACTCATATAATTATGATATTGTGGTGTGCATACAGCGCATTCAAGCTGAAACATTAGAAATCGGTATGGAGCAATAATGACAAATTGAGTTGGTTTATGATTGATTCAATTCAATGAAATAAACAAGATGTTTTGCAGACTAATATATAAAAAATATACATAGGCCTATATACTATATATCACAATGTAGATAAAAGGAAAACACACGTATATGTCATGTGCATACCTATCGAACTACTGTTGATGGTATGAAAACAACGTCTAGACCAACTACAAGACTAGATATAAGGCATATCACAAACAAGGAATCGGATATTTAATGTGTTATAATATATGCAGATATGTTTTAACTTTTTAATAAGAGTATAAATAAATAAAATGTCGTTGCCTATTGTACCAATCACTTTTGCCATATTGCCTCATTTCACGGATCAAGTACATTTTACTGGCATGTCAATATTTTTTTTCATGCAAAGTTCATTATGAACAAAACGCCAAAGTTCCCTGATAAAAGAAAATATCAACCATTTCATTTAATTTCGTTAAATGAACTTGCGGCGTTTTGATCATAATGAATTTCGATCGTTTAAAAAAATATATTCTTGACAAGTCAATTAAATTTACGTGATGAAAAGGTTTCAAATCATATATCACAAAGCATAGAAACTCACTTCTTCACGTGTATGTAGTGTGTAATTCATGGTGTATATATACTGTATGTTATATTATCCCAAAGCGGAAGGTACTATAGCAAAACAATTAAACTTGACAGTGACATATCGTATTCGTGTATGACGGTCATACAACTTGGTTGGTAATTACAATAATGGTGCGGATTACTAAAAATACATATAATGTTAAAAACAGCGAAAAGTTATACAGTAGTGTAAATGAGTTCGTGATCCATCCGTACATATTATCACACGGTAAATGATGCATCAATGTATACTACCACACGGTTAGTAAAACTGGCATTAAGATTGATTTCATTATTAAAGGCATCAGTAAAAACTATCACACGGTTAGTAAAACTGGTATTGGGATTGATTTTGTAATTAAATGCATCGGTACATACCATAAAACGGTTAGTAAAACTGGTATTAAGATTGATTCCGTTATTTAATGCATCAGTACATACTATCACACGGTGAGTGAAACTGTTAAGATCGTGATGCGTCAATGTATACTATCACACAGCAAGAGAAATAGTACTCGGGGTAGTTTTTGATCTCTTCGCTTCTTTTCCCCTTTTGCACCGGCAGAACACCTGCCTCAATCCTTTCTGAAATCTTCGATACTGAAAGGAATATATGAAGGGATTGATCCACATATTACCGAAAGCAATGAAAACCGACAATGTATAGATCAATCCAGTCAGATCGATGTTGACTCCAAAAATATACAACCAGTATATTATCAGGTTTGGTAACCAGCAAATGACAAAACAAGCAGACACAATCAACATCATCTTAAGGACATTCCTTCTGGCACGAATACGACTGTTAGTGTTGGGTACTGACGTATCTGACGAAGGTACCCGAGACCCAGTAGACTTTCCACTATCCTTGAATTTTTCTGTCATTGTAATCTTCAGCTTTATGTAAACAGCTATGTATACATAAATAATAACGATGGTCGGGAGAAATAACTCCAGGAACGTAGCTCCAAACGTGAGGCCAGTCCTTGATGCAATGTTCGGGAAAAGAAACAGATGGCACTGGTTCTGTTCTACCTTCGAGAACCAGGCTAGGTACTGCTGATAGGCGAATCCCGACAACCATGGTAGAGCTACAAGACAGATCAACTTCGTTGATTTGGTTCTACTATGGTAATGAAGAGGGAATACGATAGCATAGTATCGCTCCAGTGTCATTAATGTTAGATTGAGTGAACTAGCGACGATCAGAGACCAGAACGGATACTTGGAGTGCCAAAATGCGCAGAGGAACCGGGCAAGGATTGGGTCTTTGGTTGGAATAGATGGTAGAGGTGCAACGAAGCTGGCTAAGAGTAGGAGCGATGTCAAGAGATCAATCAGAGATTGATTACCGATAAAGACATTAGCGACATCGTGCAGATCGCGTACGACGATGATGACGAAAAGAACGAGAGTATTACCAAGGACGCCCAATAATCCCATCACCGCGTAGACGGTGGTAACTGCAATCGCACTGACTTCTTGTCCATCATATTCAACTTGTTCCCCGTCCGACGAATTAAAAAAGGTGCTATTCATTTTGTCAAAGTGCCGTTTCTTTCAGAAAGAAAATCCTTGGTAGCTTGTACAATATTGCAAAAAGTATTGCAAAGTATTACCAAGGACGCCCAATAATCCCATCAAAGTATAAACTGTCGAAATTTTTACATCACTCAGAGCTGTTTTCTCATTAATCTCTCCTGTTGAATTCGAAAAAGTTATATTCATTCTGGGAAAAATTGTCAAAGACAGCACACTTAGGATAAAATAATCTGTCAATACTATTTCTGATTACGCTCAATACATTTGAATACTTTGCGTGAGAGTATTAATCTACTGCGTAGGGCTGACTGTCGAAGTGCGAAGATTGCCAGAATACGTATGAAACGGACAGAACTCGAAGGAAATGCTGTCTTCTTCTCGACTATCAAAATGTAAATTGGCTTTGAAAACACATCACGTCTCTGTTTTTATAGATGCACTCGATATTTCATTTGACTCAGGTGAAATGAAAATCGGGAGTGGTGAGTTAAAAGAAAGAATATCAAATAAAAACGAACAAAGAAAATATTCTTGAAGAAATGCCTATATAAGGAATAGTCATTTATGAATATTTTTGACTTGCCGAACTTCTTAATAGATGTCAAAACCCTCCCTACGAACTGAACTTAAAGGGCCAAGATATGAAAGCTAGCAATTATGTTTGACAACAAATAACTTTTCAGGCATAATTCATATTGTAGATATAATGCACATTCCCTCAAACTTTCATAGTCGATGCCAGGCTATTAAATATTATTGTTAAAATATCGATTATTCAACTTTCCTATTTAAATGGTAATGCATTATGTCGTCATAAAAGGTTAATTTATCTTTGAATCAGAAACCGCCCTTTTCAAAGCATGCCTTAATGTCAAGGGTTTTTTTTTTCGTACAGGGATATTGTAAGAATGACGCTCAACTTTGGTAAGAAAGTTTTCTTTTTAATTAAAAATCAAACAGAGCGTATTCGAATTGTTATGGATTTTCCGGTGATCTACATGTATATGGCTATTGGAAAAGTAGCTCCAGATCTGTTCGACAAAGCATTAATTCTTTAAGTCTTCTATATTTTGAAGAACAGGTTTGAAAGGCTTATCATTTTTCAAGGACCATTTCAGTAGAATCCAACAGAACATACAGAAGAACGTTCGATAACGTTTTTTTAAATGTCAAACTCAGTTTAATATCAACCTCAATTTTTTTTAAGGTTATCAGGGAGATGAGTGGAAGCATACAAAAGCGTTTAATCAATGTTGGTGCACGAAGAGGAAATACATTTTCTCTTTTACGGTTTGTATCAAGCCTCAATAGATTGGAAAGGTATTGATTCCATGATGGATTGTGAAATGTATCTCGGTATAAAAATTGGAATAAGCGATGAATACCAAGAGGTCATAATACACGTTGGATAAATATAATTCTACTTTACACATCGTCTCCGGAAGATGCACCTTCTAAGTTCTAAGAATGTATCATTGGGAAAAAAGATGGCTTCTTCATATATCACAGTTCTTATAAAGTTATCCAGCTAATAGTGTGAGAAAGATATTAAAATGTTAAGCCTGCAAAATATATGTTTTCATAACTGAGCCTTATGAAGTTGTGACAGAATTAATCTTTTACGTGGATTAGATATTGCAAAGTGTGCATTTTGAACTTTTCCAATATCCGTGTAAGGGTTATCTCATTTATATCATTTTTACTATAACTTAAAATGAATGAGGGCTGAAACCTACATATGCAGTTAAACAGTCATTTCGGCAGGAAAGATATCGCTAAAGAAGAGGTGAGTCTATAAATTAAATATACATTGAATAGTACTAGAATCTCCCTGGTAATACATTAGGTACAGTATATAACAGTGGCGGACCTACAAGGGGGGGGGGGGGGTAGGGGGTTAACCCCCCCCCCCCCCACCTTGGGATGCCAAGTAATAAAAAGTTATGACCTACATTTTGGAGTCAACCCGAATCATTCTATAGTGAACCCCTATTTTGTTTTACTTGTAAAATCTATTCGCGGTACTGAAATGACCTTCCATTGGTAGTGAACCCCCCCCCCTTTTTTTTTGCTTCTCAAATTTGTCGGTAAAACCCCCTCTTTGGATCAGCCCCTGTGTGGTTGATGTGGATTCCTTAAAAAGGGCTACTCTTCTCTTTGTGAATTATCTTATTATGATTATAAGACATTTTCTGTTTCTGGTATGGTAACTCCCTCATGAGCTCTGCAAGACAGCTGGTATATAACCAATACATAGGAAACATTTTACATCTAAGTTAATCGGGAATAGTGGCTGACCTTATACACGACATAAATTACTATCGGGTCTTTTTTTAAATAAAAGTGAAGGCAATGGCAGAGCGAGGATTCGATTTCACAACCACATAAGTACAATGCTCGAAACACTAGACCACACGACCCCGAGTATTAATAGTTGCTAACTAGGCAATTTACATCGGCTGGGTTGTAAGGATCATCACTTTACTAAAAAGCCAACATCAACCCAAATGGGTTTCAACCCTGAACCTTATGATAACGAAATCACACTGTCTTTTACATGTTTTATATATCTATTGAAAAGTTTGAATGCTTGTATTCTCGCGGTAATTAAATTTCAATTTACGTCAACATTAAGAAATCCAACACCCCATGTTAAATATGTCACAGTGCTTTAATAATGAAAGGATCTTTACAAGGTTGGTATACCGAAGCTCGAAGAGGAAATGAATGTTTGAAGAAAAGGACAGCAGCAAACCAGTCCTCTCTCAATTTACATGACGTCTTGTTATGTCAGCTGAAGAAAAAATGAAATCCCACAGAGAGCAAATATTATTTTACAACTATTCAATAGTATAAGTACCAAATTCGAATACAAAAGGTTTAACTCACTAGTCCCAAGAAAATCCATGCGTGTTAAACACAAAGAAAATACTTGATCAACTATTACAAGCATTCTATCAGGTTCCACGGTATGGATGATCCAAAACATACGCAGAGACACGAATATTTATTGTCTCATTTTATCTAATATTATGTTGTCATTCAGAAAAGGTGTTTGAACAGTCTGGATTGACTTTGACAAAATGATTAAGTTACCAGGATCATTAACCATTGCTGGTTGTCCCTACTGCACCTGCCTTAGTTATAATGGCAATGTCGTTTTTGTCATTTTGTTAGTATAAAAAATTATTCTTATAATCCCATAGTCATCTTTGCAGGAGGCACAATTCACAAACATAACGGACAGAGGCGATTAATCTGCGAAAACCAATGGATTTATTAAAATAATTTCGGTAGCCATTTTCATTTTGGTAACGAAAAGATTCGCTTGGATTCAGATAAATCATTCAAGGGCACATACATTGTCGAATCTTACTTATTAAAGAAACACGAAGGCCAAAAAAAATCCGCGTTTTTATAAGTTCTCCTTCTTTGAGTTAAGTCTGGAGAAACACGGAGGCAAAAACATCCGCATTTTTGTAACAATTTCTCCTTCTTTAATTGAGTTATGTCTGGAGAAGGGATGGAAGCCAGCAGTTCGACTGCTGAAGGTCAAGTTAAAGATCAAGCAATCTCTGTCCTTACAACTACCATCTACACAGTGATGGGATTATTGGGCGTCCTTGGTAATACTCTCGTTCTTGTCGTCATCATCGTCGTACGCGATCTCCACGATGTCGCTACTGTCTTGATCGGTAATCAATCTCTGATTGATCTCTTGACATCGCTCCTACTCCTGGCCGGCTTCGTTGCTCCTCTACCATCTATTCCAACCAACAACCCAATCCTTGACCGGTTCCTCTGCGCATTTTGGCACTCCAAGTATCCGTTCTGGTCTCTCATCGTCGCTAGTTCACTCAATCTAACATTAATGACACTGGAGCGGTACTATGCTATCGTATTCCCTCTTCATTACCACAGTAGAACCAAATCAACGAAGTTGGCCTGTCTTGTAGCACTTCCATGGTTGTCGGGATTTGCCTATCAGCAAAACCTGATGTGGTTTTCGCAGACGGACAATGACAGTTGCAATTTATTCCAGTTCCCAAACGATGAGGCGAGAACCGGTTTCGCTTTTGGTGCAATGTTTTTAGAACTGGTCTTACCGATTGCAGTAATGGCATTCGTGTACACTTCGTTGACCAGAAAGTTGAGGTCGACCATGGAAGAAAAATTCCACAAGAGGACCAAGGAAAATCCTAGATCAACGTCAGAATCGAAAACAAGGAAAGCTGGACGTGTGGACCATCGACGTACTGCCAGAAGGAATATCATTAAAGTAATGTTGACAGTGTCTCTTTTCTTTATCATCTGTTGGACCCCGAACCAAGTGCTATATACGGCCTTTTGTTTTGGTTACAACTTAGACTTTAACGGCTTCCTTTACACATTCTCCGTCTTTATTGCTTTTGGTAATATGTGGATCAATCCGTTTATCTATTCCTTTCAATATCGAAGATTTCAGAAAGGATTGAAGAAGGTCTTCTGTAAAAAGAGAAGGTCCAACAGACCAATGGCCGTTTCAAATACACTTTCAGCAACTCTTTGACATTTGTTCATTCTATTAATTTGATACTTTAAATTTTCTCAAAGAAAGAGATGTCATGTAATATTAACTGATGTATCTTTATTTTCATTTATCTATTTATCTTTATTTTATTTCTTTTTATTTATTTATCTTTTTTATTTTATTTATTTATTTATCATTATTATCATTTATTTATTTGTTCATTTTTTTGGGAGGGGGCATGGAGTGGTCAAAGCTTTCAAATAATGTAGGACTACCATGTGAAAAACAATGGAGCCAAGATGTCGGATAATCCTTGTTTTTATAACAATTATTTAATTCACATATATCTATTCATACAACTGGAATGAGGTTACTGTTCATTAAGACATAATAATTATGATAAGAATGTGTTATTTTGAATTACTCATCCTGCTCATAGAGTACAGCAAAATCGTATTATCAACAGCGGGCATGATCCCCGCAGCTAACGGTGACGTTTATGGTAACAAAACTATTAGGCCTAATTTGACATTTTTCAAAAAAAAGGCAAAATTCCTCCTTGCTTTTGACTTAAACTCCAGACATTAAGTTTGAAGGGTTTTATAATTCTTGTCTATTTTTGTATAACGATGATGTCAAGTCTGTTCAAATGGAAATGCGGTGGTGGATTATCTAGACTTATACATGTGTAATCCCAGAGCCGTTTATAATGTGGTTATCATAATCAGGGGCGGATCCAGCTTTCGCCAATGGGGGGGGGGGGCGATTTTTTTCCCCATATTTTCCCCGATCTGCCATATAAGCCCTAATTGGATAGTACGAGCGCGAGCTATTTTTAAAAGGAATTTTCATGTATTTAATAACTTTGTAATTTTGACAGCCATCGTAATAACAGGGCCCAGTAGCAAGTCATAATAAATGTTTCCATCCTGACAATAATAGCAAGGTTAACATGATGGGCCCCTGGTCATGCTGGTCCTGGATGAAAGCTGGAAATCGCTAGATCATAATATTTTTTTTCTCTGAGGATATCGCATTCGTTGATTTGTTCTTTGATTTGTAGGTTTGTTTTACTGTTAAATGTACTCCCACAACCTTGATTCCTACCATGTACTATTATAGGCTATGTATGTACTATATTTTACAAGATATCAATTGATGACTATGTTTTTAGTAAATAAGTTTTTGCTTCTATACAATAGTGTAAAATCGATGTTGATGCTTGACACATAATATTTGCATGCGTAATTGATAAAGTTATGCTATATTAAAAATACGCGTTTCTTAGTAATCAATAGAATAAGAAAAAATGAATGTGTAGCTTACTTAATAATAATGATAATAATAATAATAAGAAGAAGAATAACGTTTTATTTACCCAGGGTAGCCACTACAGTTAGGAAACTGCTCTACCAGCGAGCCCTGCATAACATAATAATGTTATTATTACCCTTCTCCAACCTAAATGCTGAGCGCCCAAAGCAAGAAGGCAGAAGGTCCCATTTTTATAAGTCTTTGGTATGACTCGGCCGAGGATCGAACCCACGACCTCTACCACTGAGCCACCATGCCCGGTCTTATTCATTGCTATTTCGCAATTGCCGTAATTAAATGCTAACCTTTTATTCAAGAAATTGAAGATGACTTTGCCTCATCAGTTATGTACTTCCTTTATATATGGGGTTCAACAACTGAAACGTTGACGCAGGAAACCATTTTTAAGCTAAGAATAGTTTCCTGCGTCATCTTTTGGGTTGACCTCCATCTCATTATGTTACATACTATCATCTCAAAAGCGTTTGGTACACCTAAACTTGGCATCACAATATGTATATATATATATATATATGAGATGAGGCGAGGCCAACTCAACAGATGACGCAGGACACCATTATTTGCTCCTGCGTCATCTGTTGAGTTGGCCTCGCCTCATCTCATTATGTTTAATATTCACAACTCAACAGCGATTGGTAGAAGTAAACTTATCATCACACTATATATATATATATATATATCAATGCGTATCTAAAAATAATAATAATAATAAAGATGGATTTATTAAGCGCATAATAAAAAGCTCTTTCTATGCGCTTTACAATGTAATATTCACATAGTATAAAACAAAGTAATTGTAAGAATGCAAACTAGCTAAAAGATATAAATAACTAATAGGATGGGGGTCGGGTGTCCGGACACTTTATATTTTTGAAGCCTTCTTTTTTGTCTTTGGATTACACTAAAAATATGAATTCAATAGTTGTAATCATCTTCCATTTTGTTCTCTATAATATTTCCATACATTTTGTACTAATAATTGATGAAACTTCGCTTGTAAATTTTTCCAAATGACTTTCTAAAATTGATCGTCCGGACACACAACCTGTCCGGACACACAACAACTGGGTATACAGCATGAAAATAAAACCAAGCATAATTAAATCAAAGTTAACACTTTGATTTCAAAGTGTTAACTCTGAAATCAAATTAACTTCAATAAAAAAAGGTTTACACTTTGTAATAATCCTGTAAAACTATATATTTGTAATATCCTGAAGCTTTTTCCACATTTAAACATTAATATAGATCTCTTCAACCAAATGACGATATAACTGTCGCAAAAAATATTTCCGCTTGAGTCAGCACCGCTTACTTTTGAAGAGTTTGTGAAAAATGATTTGCGCAGAACTTGGAAATAGTTATATGACTAAAAAAGTAGACGTTTATCATGAAGAACTCATGGACTTTACCTAAGAAGATTGATTTGAAGATATCTTTCACCCTTTTATGTTGCTTCCTTGCCCAAAACACTTCATAGAGCGCCATTGCGCCCCCCCCCCCCCCCACACACATTGAGGCAATCGTAATAATATCGGCTTTACACGGAGCTGTGATTCACATGAAATGGCTAAGGCTTGATTTTCGTTTTCTTAATCATTGTCAAGCTTGTCAAGTGTGGAGAAACAAGTATCAAATGAAATATGAAATGCGGTCCCATTCAATTATTGATAAAAATTAGTGAAAGAAAGCTGGAGATGTCTGAAATAAATTTTTCTTTACATTCAGTTATGTCCCCAGATCCAGCTGGCACAAAAAAAAGGTAAAGACTGTGATTACCAAGGTTAACATGTTAATTTGGGTGGCAAAGTTGTTACAAAATGTTTAAATGTATGTATTTTTATTTTATTTTTCTAAAAATACAAAAGATATGTATGAGAAATATACCGGACGGTCAGTTTGTTTTCGCATTTTTCCTTGACAGAGCATGAAAATGAGCATTTCTGCGCAAACCGATTCTGCGAGCTTTACAATAAAGGACAGTGCTTACTCAAGTGTAACATTCTGTCAACATTTTTACTTCCATTTGATAGAGGAGACCCATCCCCAATAATATGTGTGAAAAATATCACCATGTTGTATAATTTTCAATTCCCTGGAATTTTTCAAAGTGTAAACTTTTTAATGATACGCACTGTACAGTATTGTTGAATTTAACCCGACAATGATGAATAGTGGTAAAATGATGAGGATGTAATCATCGTTCAATATTTCGATGCATGAATTTCTCAATCGCAATGCTTGAAGGATAAAACAAGACAGACGTTGCCAAGGGGTTGCGACTAAGGTTCAAGGTTTATATCATAGGTACACTATATATTTTCAAAATTTATATTGATGGGTGTTGTCAGATTAATCAAACTAATGCGAATTATCACACTTCTTAAACCTGTCGATCTATTTCGGGAGCTACAGGAATTGTGTCGACATTGATTCACGAAGATTGATAGAGAGAAATGTTCGACTTGGAGACAGTAACTCTGTAATGGTGGGCAGCTAAAGAAGAACGTGTCATTCGAACATTGGGTGCCAACGGGGGAGAATTTCAGACAACTCAAGGGATGGTTTCAGAAAGATGTGATAGAAGACAATACAGAGGGATGTAAAATTTATCCGTTGCTCAAGATGATACATTCCAACTTTGATAAGGTCTTCAGTTCTTAGGAGGAGGAGGAGGAGAACTTTTCTCTGTAGCTTATCCAAAAGCGAGAGTGCAATGGTAGCAGCTCCAGCTCGAATAGAAACTTCACAGGTCCATTAAGCCTTGTAGATTGTGACTCTTTCCTTGAATGGAAAGAAATCTTTTTTAAATGGTTCAGGATGTATAGCCTATTTGCAACCTTTTTGGCAAGGCAGGTGACGTAGAGAGCCCTGGGGAGCGTTTCATCAATATTTTCATCCGACAAGTTGTCAGATCTGACATCTTTCCATGATTTCGATTGGCTGAGAGGCACTGTTCCTATGGTAACTGTCGGATAAAATGGGACTTGTCGGATAAAACGTCCGACAAGTCCTTTCAGGAAACGCCCCCCAGGTCAAAGTGTTGGCGGTTGATTGTTTTCAATTTATCAATTTTCAACATGTCACGCTGACGATTCTCAGCACAGATGGGTCAGGCATATAAGATTTTTTTAAACAATGTGCAGCAGGGTTGAGTCGTCATCAATAAGTGAAGACCATTTTTTTTACTTGGGAAGTCAGATCAACGATGTAGGCCAACATAGGAATAGCAAGGGCCCTAGTACACTTCCATGTGTCACACCAGCAGAGAGGGTCTTGGATGTTGAAGTGCAGCCATCTAGAATACCCTCCAGATGACTAATGGCAAAGAATGGAGAAATCTATCCGCATACGTCTCCATGTATAACAAACAATTACAATTTGGTCAGGAGATCGCGATGACAAACAGGGTCAAATGCTTTCTTGACTGCTAGAGCTACTATATAATCATGATTTCCTGTTGAGAGTCTGTAAGGAGTCGGTCCACTATTGAGTGATATACGAAAAAAATGGCAACAGTGGATCTATTCTCCTGGAACCCATATTATGCATCGCTCAGAAGGTGACTTTCATGATGTTTTCGAATTCCATGAAGATTACAGATTTGACCAGTTTACACCATTGCTTAAACCCCCATTCCACATAGAGCAATACCCCTGAAAAACTGATGTAAGACCATGAAACTTGGATGTGTCATGATTACAAAGTTTTATGAGGACAATCTTAGGCCAGTGTTTGATGGTAGAGATGGTTTCATCAGTTTGAAGTTCAGCTTGGCAGGAAATTGGCCCTTATCATCAAGACGCGCATTTGCAGCCAATGTGTTGTCCAGGAGCTCAACCCTGTCCTTAGCTTTATTGAAGATATGGTCATTGTCACTTTTCAGTTACAGATTTGACCAGTTTACACCATTGCTTAAACCCCCATTCCACAGAGAGCAATACCTCTGAAAGACTGATGTAAGACCATGAAACTTGCTTGATCTTTCAAGGGTCTTTCAACGAACTTTCAAAGATCTTCGAAGTCTTTCACGATTCCCGATGAATCTTTCATTGGTCTTCGTGGTCCTCGTGATTACCAAAACTTTTTGAAACGATTCAAAACAGTCTTTCAACGGTCTTTCAAGAAAATGGTCTTTTGATGGTCTTTCGATGAACTTTCGTAGTTTTTATTAGTCTTTCCATGATATTTCGCAGTCTCTCAAGATTTTTGCAGAGATCACTGTAAGACTCATGAGAGATCATTGAAAGATCCGTGAAAGATCATTGAAAGACAAGGAAGAGTCCATGGAAAGAATTCTGAAAGATCAGTCGTTACATAAAAGATCTCTGAAAGACCATTGAAAGATATAGTAGTCCAGTATCAATCCGTCTTTCAGGGTTCTTTGAGGGGTCTTTCTGAGCCATTCCACAGAGATGACAAATGTCAGTGATCTTGGAGACTACTGTAAGACCTCACCAATTTTTGGTATTTCAAATTTCCGTCAAAGGTCTACCCTGTGGAATTGGGGTAAAAATGTTTGCATACTTGAGTTCCTGCTTTAGCAGCTGCGAGAACGGTGTATATCAGCTCGATCTGCGTATGCTACGCTGGACTTCATTACACGATCCAATGATCTGTTGTACACTAACCGTTTGTAAGTCTTCTGTTTGGATTTGACAGCATCGTAATTCGTGAAAGAATACTAGCCTCCAGTGGCGTACCGTGGGTCACGGCATGGGGGGGGGGGGACCTGACAAATTTTTGAGTCACTAATACCGTGTTTACACTTAATCGGCATTTGAATCGGCTTTTTCATAGCGTGTAAACGCGAGCAACTTGAATCGGCTCGCGGTTCAGAACCGGCAATTTGCACCACCAAAGTAGTAGGTTCTGAACCGCGAGCCGATGCAGAATCGGCTTTTTTACTACGTGTAAACAAAAAGCCGATTCTGCACCGGCAATTTGTGCGCATTTCAATTACTTACATTGTGACGTAATTGTAAGCGCACTGATCAAGCGTTGTCTTTATTATGACGTATATTGTAGGTATGCGTATCATTTCAGGTTCTTGCATCGGCTCGCGGTTCTGAACCGCGAGCTGTAACAACGTGTAAACGCAATCCAAATGCCGATTCTGCATCGGCATTTGGTTCAGAACCAAATGCCGATTAAGTGTAAACACGGTAGTGGGCGCGCAAAGCGCGATCAATTGGCAGGCGTACTGACCTAATAAAGTCTTTTTAAGGACTGTGCCATAATTAAACGGATATGTATCTCACTGATCAACTAATGCGAGCGCAAAGTGCGAGCTGAAAATTGTTGATATACAGACCTAAAAAATGACAACTTAAGCAAACTTTTTTAATCATGAGACGTACCGGTCTCACAAAACAAACAATGCGAGCGAAGCGCGCGAGCTGAAATATTTGTATATATTGACCCCCAACTAGGGACATTTTAACCACTTAGGAATTCATGAAGAGCATATAAGCGCTGATTTTGTTAAATTTAAATCTAAATACATGAAGCACTTTTTTTTAATTTCATTGTAATCATGTACATGATACGTATCTCACTAATCAAATATTTCGAGCGCGAAGCGCGAGCTGAAAATTTCTAACTTTCAGACCTGAAGAGGGGCATTCTAAGATTTGTTTGGTAGAATTCACTAAGACCATACGTATTTCACTAACCAAATGATGCGAGCGCGAAGGGCAAGCTGAATTTTTTTAAATTCAGACCAGAAAAGGGGACATTTTAAGGACTGTTTCTAGGGATTTATGAAGATTAGACATATCTCACCAATCCACTATAATGCAAACGTAAGCATGGACTGGAAATGTTTTATATTCAGACCTTTAAGGGGTGGGGGTCTCTTTTAAACAAAATCACGTCGTTAAACACTGTACTCTGGTCAAGATATCAGGTTTTTTTTTTCTTCCTGCCATCATCGGCAGATGTATACATCGCAGAAGCAGCAGGTCAATCGACTCATTCGTCAATCAAAGTCAACATACTACAATGACCTGTTCACAGAGAATGCAAAAGACCAGAGACGACTCTTCAGTATTGCTGATAAAGTACTTCATCGCAAGAGCAAGTCTCCTCTCCCACAGCACCAGTCAAAGGAACAGCTATCCAAAGAATTTTGTAAGTTCTTTGATGAAAAGATCTCAAACATCCGCCAAGGATGCCAGATTGCTGATGACCTTAGCCTTTCTTCTGTTGGAATACTGTCATCACCTAGTAACTTGACGGTTTTCGAAGAGGTAACAGAGGATGAGGTACAACGCATTGTATTATCTTCACCACCAAAATCATGTGATCTTGATCCGATCCCAACTCTGTTGCTCAAGTCTTGTTCTTCTACTGTGATCCCTATTGTGACATCAATCATTAATACCTCTCTACAATCCGGAGAAGTCCCAGAAGTTTTGAAAGTTGCAGAAGTTAATCCAGTGCTGAAGAAGTCAAAACTGGATCCAGAGGACATGAGCAACTATCGCCCGATCTCCAACCTCAGCTTCTTGAGCAAGACACTGGAGCGCGTTTTGATTAACCAGTTGAGTTCCTACATCACAGATAATTCTCTCCATGATACATTCCAGTCTGCCTATCGTGCCAATCATAGTGTTGAGACAGCAATCCTCAGAGTCCAGAATGATCTACTTTCCGGAATGGATCAAAAGAAGATATCGCTTCTACTAGTCCTACTGGACCTTTCAGCAGCATTCGACACTGTCGACCATGATATTCTTCTTCATCGACTTAGTGACCTATATGGAATCAGCGGAGTCGCACTACATTGGTTTCGACCGTACCTGACAGGAAGGACGAGCTATGTTTCCGTCGACAGTGCCAGATCCGACTCATCAACGCTGAAGTATGGCGTTCCTCAAGGCTCTGTCCTCGGCCCGCAGTTGTTCAGCATGTACACTTCGCCCATATCTCACATCATCAAGAGGCATGGACTCCAGTACCATCGATATGCAGATTATACACAGATTTACTGTACCGCCAACTCATGAGGTCAATTTAGGACTTCAGCGCATTGAATCCTGTGTAGCTGACCTCAAGGAATGGCTGTCTAATAACTATCTCAAGATGAATGAGGACAAGACGGAATTCCTTGTTGTGGGATCTCGTCAACAACGAGCCACAGTTACAATAAACCATCTAAGAATTGGCAACTCTTTAATCAAGGCTTCTGATCAAGTGAGAAACCTTGGAGTAGTGTTTGATTCCTCACTTACAATGGAGCAGCATGTCACAGGCACTTCCAAGGCTGCCTGTATCTCTATCCGTAATCTTGGAAGGATCCGCAAGCATGTAACTAAGAAAGTTGCTGAACTCCTTGTTCATGCCTTTGTAACAACCCAACTGGACATTTGCAACTCGATTTTGACTGGTTTGACTCAACATCAACTGCACAGACTTCAGCGTCTGCAGAACATGGCCGCACGTCTTGTGTCCCTTCAAAGAAAGAGAGTCCACATTACTCCAATTCTGCGTGACCTGTATTGGCTTCCTGTCAACCAGAGAATAGCCTATAAACTTGGGGTCCTTGTATTTAAAGCGCTCAACGATAAATCTCCACCCTACATATCAGAGCTCTTATCTCAGCATAGACCAACACGCAATCTCAGATCAGCATATCAAGCATTGCTGACAGAATCTCTCAGCCACACAACCAGGGGTGACAGAGCCTTCTACATCTCTGGACCAAAGCTGTGGAATAGCCTTCCCCAATTTATCAGGAGAGCAGAGACCCAATCAACTTTTGAGTCTTACCTGAAGACCTTTCTGTTCCCCACTCCAACATTATCGCAAGAATAACTCAATTCTAGCATTACTAGGACAGTACTTGAACTGAATGATGATCCTAAGCACTGTTTGAAGACATTGAAATTTGTTATATTTGAGCAAGCGCCATGAGCGCCCAGCTGAGGCGGATACCGGCGCTTTACAAGAACCCATCATCATCATCATGGTGGTTGGAAGCTCCCTTTGATCTATTTTCCGAGAGAAAAACGGCGCTGTGGAAATCTGATTTCTTGAATTCATCAATCTCAACTTATCTCCACCTTCTCTAACCTTCCAATGCTAATATTATATACTCTTGACATTCAAGGATATTTGTCTCATTTGTTTGCATTTTCTTGAGTTACGGGATCATCTGTTGATCTAATAATAATGATTATAACAATTTGAGTAACATAATAAACTATGGGAACTCTCTCCTCTCTCTCTCTCTCTCTACTTACATTCTTTCTGAATAAATATATGTTTTTTCCGTTTTATTATAACCTTTTACCCATCAGTGAATAAAAGATTTGTACACCTCCAATGGGTCTGTATACAAATTTTAGTGACAATTTAATTGAATTAGCAAACACGATGTATCTATTAAAGATGCCAAATTATATTTCTGTTTTGTGGTGGAATTGGTTCTATCAGCTTCTCAAACCCACTCTCGTTTTCCGTCACTTTCTTGCATCACTCATGACTATACTCTTTTAACCAACACCGTTCTTTCATACTCATAGTATATACCATTCTCAATATTCTTACCTTAATCTTTCTTACTTAAACGTGGATTACCCAAATCTGATATCATCGATAAGGGTTCAGGAATATATACTGAAATTTTATTATAATGAAATCTCTCAGATCAATTTCTGATAAGGATATAAACTAATCAATTGTCTCTTTGAACTCAAATCAAAGAACCATCACATATGTATAAGATGAGTAAAAAGAACCATTAGGCAAGTAACAATTTACTTGAATCAACTCAAACCAAAATTAAGTCTGAACAAAAAAGATCAAAATATTTCATTTACAAGGACATTACTTCTAATCATCATATTCCGTGTCTTTTAGTGATAAGTACACAGGGGCGGATCCAGCTTTTGCCAATAGGAATGGAAGAAAAAAATGCTAAAAAATCAATGAAATGTCAGAAAATTTCTCAGAAAATTGAAAATGGTTTTTCGTGTACCTTTAGTATAACCATGGACCCTACTAAGGGCACATGATATAATACTAGACAAATCTTTTCGCAATTGTTCCTAACAAGAAAACAAAAATAAGTCATCAAGATCCACTAAAAATTTAAATCTATGCAGGGCAGCTGTTTGTTCATCATGATGAGGTCAATAATCCAAAACTTAAAATTCCAATAACTTTCCTAATCTTCAATGGATTTTCCTCAAACCTTCACCAATATTTTTCATTACTTATTCTGCTATTTTTCAAACAAAATTTTCTTCAGGGTGAACATCCCCTTTAAAATCCAGAAAAAATCATGAAACTGATAACCAAAGAATAACACAGGGTTGGAAAGAGGGAAACAAAAACCATCAAACATTCCGATCATGTAGAATTTAGCAACACTTTATATTGATGAAAGGTGACAACAAAGGCAGGTCATTGGTCTGAGTAGTAATACAATTATACTACTACTACTATACTACTACTACTGCTATACTACCACTACTACTACTACTACCACTACTGCTACTACTGCTACTGCTTCTACTACTATACTACTGCTACTAATATACTACTACTACTACTACTACTACTACTACTGCTACTACTACTACTACTACAACTATTACAACTACTACTACTACTACGACTATTACGACTACTACTACACTACTACTACTACTAACTACTACTATTACGAACTAGTACTATACTACTACTACTACTATTATGACTACTACTATTATACTACTACTGTTATACTACTACTACTACTATTATGACTACTACTATTATACTACTACTGTTATACTACTACTACTACTATTACGACTACTACTATACTACTACTACTGCTACTACTGCTGCTACTACTACTGCTACTACTACTACTACTACTACTACAACTATTACAACTACTACTACTACTACTACTACTATTACGACTACTACTACTACTTCTACACTACTACTACTACTAACTACTACTATTACGACTAGTACTGTACTACTACTACTACTACTATTATTATGACTACTAC
The DNA here is from genome assembly GCF_037042905.1 of Lytechinus pictus. Taxonomy (NCBI): domain Eukaryota; kingdom Metazoa; phylum Echinodermata; class Echinoidea; order Temnopleuroida; family Toxopneustidae; genus Lytechinus; species Lytechinus pictus. The sequence continues at coordinate 30,869,879 of NC_087261.1, forward strand.
TATTACGACAACTACTACTACTATACTACTGTTATACTACTACTACTACTATTACGACTACGACTACTACTATACTACTACTACTGTTATACTACTACTACTATTACGACTACTACTACTACTACTACTACTTCTGCTACTACTACTGCTACTACTACTGCTGCTACTACTGCTAATACTACTACTACTATTACGACTACTACTACTACTACTATTACGACTACTACTATACTACTACTAACTACTACTATTACGACTAGTACTATACTACTACTACTACTATTACGACTACTACTATTACAACAACTACTACTACTATACTACTACTACTACTACTACTACTATTACGACTACTACTACTATACTACTACTACTACTACTACTACTACTGTTATACTACTACTACTACTTCTATACTACTACTACTACTACTACTAGTATTACGACTACTACTAATATTAATATTATTTAAAATAATAATAATAACAAGGCATAAGCGATTTTGTGTCTCGCACACTTTTGAAAATAACCAGAAATATTGTGATTTGCGAGGGCATGCAACAGAATTGTATCAAAAGTTCATTGTGAAGTAACTCTGATGGAATAAGAGTCTTGCAAGTAAACTTAAATGTTGACCTCAAAATGAACTTTGCATGCAGGTCCCCTAAGTTTATCTACCATCCAAGTTTGGTTGAAAAATGACTTACAGTTGCGGAGTTATGTGTCATCATGTTTGTGACAGACGGACGACATTTGGATCCCTAAGTCTCACCTTCACCTCTGGTGGGTGAGACAATAATAATAATTTTGAAAACAATAATAATAATAACAACATTAATAATGATATTTTGCTTTTTATATAGTGCTTACACTAGAATTATGGTTTTAGTCGGATACTGGCTTGCTTGCACACAATAAACGCACTTCTCCATTCCCTGGGGAGCATTCCAACAAAGGATTCCCAAACTCAATCGCTAGGCACACAAGATTCAATCTGAGGATTGAGTTTGACAAATAATGAAATGACTTGATGAAGACGGGTAAATTGGAGATGAGTTTCATGGTAAATAAAATCTGGTTGTAGAGGAAACAACATCATGCAATCAAGGATCGTGAGATCCTGGTAAGACCATAACATACAAGATTTTACACACAAAAAAAAACAAGGTCTACTTTTGATTGAATGTTAAATTACAATCTGCATATGTACAAGCATACTCTAAATAAACTTGAACTCTCCTTGATTGATGGTATTAATACTATAAACATTTCAGTTAGGTGCTTGAAAGGGCAAGACAGGGCTCACATATAACTTAACAAGCTCAAAGTTTGCAACCTGAGTTCTCAAAGTAATTGTATCAAATTTGTTTTGGCAGTGAAGATGCAGGCAAAATAACCAGCTTCATGCATATCATTTTGAAAGGGAGGTATTATTATTTTTAATCAGACTGACACATCTGTATTCATGAATGTATCAAAATCAATTATATGATTATGATTCCAAGTTCATATTTTCTCTCTAGTTCATTTCATGATTCAAAAGAAGTGTCTATAATTTCCAGAGGCCTGTTGCATAAAACTTTTTACCTGAGAAAACTCTGGTAAAAACTGGAAACTAGGGTTAGTCTGATTTCTGCCATTGACTTTAACACAGGGCAAAAACTCCGGTAAAAACAACCTGAGTTTTCTCAGGTAAAAAGTTTTATGCAACAGGCCCCTGGACATCTAAAGCCATAATGGCTGAACCAATTTTGGTTCTTTGCTGTAATAAAACATTTATCTAAACAACACCTGGGGCCTGTAACACAAAGCTTAGCAATGATCGTATACCATTTTTCTATGATTGATTCCATTAACTAATCAATTGTAAAAATCAAGCGTACGATTGATAACTAACCTTTGTGTTACGGGTCACTGGTCAAATGCCCACTTGGACTACATTGTTATTTAGTCTAATGATTAAATGATCTGATACACATTTTAAGAAATAAAGGTGCACAATCTTCAGAAAACTACAAAGGTGCAATTTCTGGCATATTTTTTATGCAAATATCAAATCTTAACTTGAAACGGTGTAACTTTGCCCCTTTGATAGTCTCAAACAAATGCAGTCTTATAAAATGAAATCTTTGTTTTCTTATCATATCAGTAATCATTCAAGGGTATCACTGAATATTTGATCAGTTATGTAATGACATCTCCAAGCCATTTGGTCTAACATTTGAACTATACTTTCAATGATATTTTTGAAAAGCTCTTCAACATGTAGAATCAATAATATTTGAACATGTTTTAATAATCAATGATCACTAGCCACCGGAAAGTGACTCACAATCCAATTCCTGCCTGGAGAATTGTTTATAGTATGGTAGGATCTTTATCACCGCAGACATCTTGATGAATAGCTTGGTTTATGAAGCTCTGGCCATTTCTGCTCGAATGAGTCAGTAATTTCCTATCATGATCCTGAATAAAGTGACTAACTGCATTCAACAGATACATGATCACTCAAGTCATTTGATCCAGTCAGGCTTGCCCATAGACAATACACACCCTCCACTCCCTGAGGAGAGTTTACTTTTAATTACCAGTGATCAGCAGATGAATGGACATCGTGTTCCTTCAGAGCATACTTTCTCTCTTAATACCCGAACCTGGAATAAAACATTCGTAAAGGACAATATGAAATAGCTTTGTGTTTGAATATGAAACTTTGAGAACTAATATTTATTTTATCAAGAAACCAATAGTATGAAATTGAGCACAGTATAATTATTCCCAAACTGTGACGAAATCTGTATAAATATAATAGTTGCTTCTTGAATAATTATATAGGTCACATAATATGAGCATCAACTGTTCAATACATATTATTCTAAGAAGTCCCAAAGGTGACATGATTTTTTTTTGTTCCATGATTCATTCCCACAACATACTAACTTGTTCAATCAACTAACCCTTATAACAACTAATAACTTGGTCACATTTGCTCTAAGGCGGCCGTACGGCGAGTAAAAAACAGCCGTTTTAACATTTTTTTGTCCAACTAGATATAGGTGGGTTGAATTAAAATGAATAAAACGGCTGTTTTCGACTCGCCGTACGGTCGCCGTAGAGCGAATGTGACCAAGGTATTACTAACTCATTTCATTCAGCTTACTTACAGTGAGTTATAAGTCATGGGAATGTGTTAACGAAGGTCATACTAGACAAATTCTGATTTGGGTAGTATGTAGGTTTTAACCTTTTGCCTACTGGAACCAAATAGTACCTGTACAAAACATATGGGAATTACGGATTTGAAAAGTTTACATGTTAACCCATTGCCTACTAGAGCCAGGTGATCCTGTACACAGCCTATGGGAATCACAGAATTCAGTAGTCAACAGGTTAACCCATTGCCTACTAGAATTGGATGGTCCTTACACACAAAGTAAAGGGGAATAACATATTTGAGTAGTCAACCGTCTAAGTTATATCTCTTACCTTTGTATGTGCCTTTCACTACCTATGATCCCGAGAGAACTGCATGATATCAGAGTGTGTAAATGGTTACCATGATGTCCATATCTTGAAAGGTCTCTGAGATTTTCTTCTTGACTTCATCCCATTTTAATCCATCTAATCCACAACCAATACGAGGCATAGAGAGAGCCTTAATCCCATTTTCCTTGCAGTGTCCAGCCATAGAACTGAGAGAGTCTTGGAGGGATTTGTAAGTGGGCTTGTGCCAGAACTTCTCTTTGGTCACCTGGAAAGGTCAAAGAATACATTAAGAAACTAAAAAGAACTTATCAAGTGATCAGCTCCCTGACATCAATCTATAAGTATTATTCTAAAATGTTTTTCTTCACAGCCTGAATGATTGCCAGACATAGTAGCACATGTTGCTATGTCTGGCAATCTGTATTTCAAATATTGTGTTTCAATCATTAAATAAAGGACAAACAAATGCTGCGTTACTACGCAAACAGAAGAGAAACCAAGTGTGATCAGCTTCATAGTGAAGGAATAGAAAAAGATCAGCTTGATAAATACTGTAGACTCTCCACAAGCCGACCTTCTGTAATTTCAGTAATCTCTGTAATTTGAGTAATTGCCCAACTTGAAACATTCTGTCAAACCAGAATATTAAAAATATGTGTTAATAACATCTTCTATAAAGTCCAATATCTTCCGAGTCATAAAAATGTTTGTGGTCTTGAATGTGGCAGACTCGCCATTATGTAAAAGAGAAAATAAATATTTTAATTATCTTTTGAAAGAAAGTGTTAATGGAACTTTCATAAAAAAGTCTACATCACAGCTGCATTTGAAAAACAAACTATTTTCTGCAGGTAAATAGATTTGATTTTCATTTCTTCATCTTTTTGACAGATAATGAGCATTAGAAGAAAACATGTGATGAAAATTTCATGAAATATTATACATATATCTACTGACAAAAGGAAACAACTCTGTGGAATGATTTTCTTAGTAAATGAGGAAAATATGTTGTTGTTTCATGCTTTGGAAAATCTATTTTTAAAAAATTGGGGGCTATCATTTAGCATCATCTACATGCAAGAAATATCCCTAATCAAGAAAAATTTCAATTTTGAAAAAAGGAATCAGAGTTCTTTTTGTCAGTGGATGGCAATGTATCAAGAGCTAAAGGAGATCTTTTGGAGACTTTAATCTAATAAAGGATTATGCCAGGGGCAGATCCAGGATTTTCCAAATGGGGGGTGGGGGCAAATTTTTCAGAGGAACAAGAGGAACACACAAAAAAGGTGTTCAACCACAAATAAAGGATATTTCGTACCTGAAAAAATTTGACAAGCAAAAAAAAAAGAAAAAAGGTTTTGCTTCTCAAAGGGGGGGGGCACGTGCCCCCCCCCCTGGATCTGCGCCTGGACTATGCTCATTCACCATCAATAATCTTCACCAGTGGTGAATGACATTCACCATTTGAAATGAGAAGAAAATTTAAAATTGTGCTCTTCACAATCACCACTTTTTAATTGAATATAAAGTTTTATCTTAGAATGAACTCACCATGTAATAAATAAACCTCTGTTCTCTCTGCAGAACTGCTACTCCTCCAGGCTTTACTCCTGTAAATCAAGAAAACATCATCATGAGAACATGAGCACTGAGGTTACCTTACAATGTGAAAGGTATTCAAGACAAAAAACCAAATCATTATTCATAATATCAATATTATCTATTCAGGGCAGGCTCCATAAAAACACACAAATATACAATGAAAATGCAATATGAATAACTAAACATAAGTAACCCAAATGAAAAAAAAAAGGGTAAAAATAATTTGTTTATTAGCCAGGGCTCAGGAAAGTAGCTCAAATGGTCATGTAAATATGTGGGCAAAGAGGATGACAACTTGAAAAAGAACTAGATTTTTTGATAAAGATGAGGGCCCTGTTGTACAAAGAGCTGTGATTGATCCAATCAATTTCAGACATGGAAAGTCGGTTTTTCCATAATTCTTCATCTTCACTGAGTTCCATGGTAAAGAGAATACTAGCCAATTCACAAGTACATCACAAAATGATACCTTGAGCAAGAAGATCTTGAACTCCTCCAAACTTCTTCTTGAAGATGGTTGCTATACCCTTGCCCATCCTCACATCTGCACTAATACAATGGGCCAAACACTCGGTCTGAGGAGCAGCAAAAAGGTCACCTTTCACCTCTTGCAAGATAAAAGATCCTGCTTTTCGTCTCTGAGGAAATTAAAAAAAAATCATGTTGAGCATAAATTTTCATAGACTGCGGTATTTTAGCCAACAGAGCATGACTTTCATGATGTCTCAACATCTCTTTGTATGTATATAATCCTCTTCCGAAGCTCTTTGTTTCAAACTGCCTATACTATGTACAGTACAAGCATTTACATTTAAAGAATATAATATGGCCTCATTAGGCCTATATAGGTTTTTGTTTAAATGTGGGGATTTTTAACATACATTTCTGAACTCACTAGATTTTTTAATATAAAATCTACATTAGTTTTTCCCAAATGTTATAGCATGGGTTATAAACAATATTACTACCTGTATCCTAAACAGAAGTCAATATTATTATAGGAACCAGGGCCTCAATAACCCCAACTGTATGTTACTATCCGCCTCAAATTATCCCACAATTAGTATGGCAAAATTCTCTTATACATGCCAAAATACTTGTTCACGCTTCATAAAATTCAGAAAAAAAATATTTACCTGAAAGAGTAAATCTTTGTCCACACTCACTGTCAAAATATAACATGAAATTTGACAAAACGGAGAAATCACAACTTCCAGAAGACATATAACTTTTTTGAACTGCTGAAGTTTTCAACAGCTATCAATTGGTACATATACTCATATTTAATAGATTTCAAATTTAAACTATTTTCTCCTTAAGTGAATCTATCCATGAGGTTTTTATACAACAAATTAAGTAAGAATAATTATCTGCTTTTATATAGCGCTAGTACATCGAAACGACATCTCTATAAAGTGCTTTACATATCCCAGGACCAAAATCCAGTTGAAACCAATTAGAGCAAAACCAATTGAAACCAGTTGGCCAACTGGTTTCAATAGGGAAATTGGAACAACTGGTTCCAAGTGAAACCAGTTGCCATGCAATTGGTTCAAGTTGCAATTGGGCAACTGGAACCAGTTGGCAATTGGTTTCAATTGGTTCCAGTTGAAACCAATTAGGCAACTGCATCTCAGTTGGTTCCAGTTGTTCCATTTTCCCTATTAAAACCAGTTGAATCAAATTGGAGGTAACTGGTTTCAATTGGTTCCAGTTGAAACCAATTGGAGGCAGCTGGTTTCAATTGGTTCCAGTTGAAACCAATTGGAAGCAACTGGTTCCAGTTGAAACCAATTGGTTTCAACTGGATCCAATAGGAACTTCCAGTTGGAATGAACTTAATTAGTTACAAATTAATTAGCATTTGTACTAACTATTGCTCATGCCAACACAGAACCATTGTTATATGTCTATTATTACCAAATTGATGTAAAGGGCATTGATAAAATATAGACTCTTGTATAAATTTTCATGGAGGAGCTTCGAATATATGTATTTGTATTTGATGTAATTTGGTAACAGTTAGTGTTGTACTAATTATCTTTTAGTCTGTTTTAATTATAATATATAATATTTATGAACATGGTTTTCACTGCAAACTATTCTAAACATTTATCTTAAACATGTGAGGCACTTGAGAATGAAAAGAAATGAATACATACATTGTAAACGATGATGAATCACATAAAACATTAATCTGTACACATTGGCAGATAATATGCAAATCAACTGGTTTCAATTGGATCCAGTTTGGTAACTGGAAAAATTTCCAAATGGAAACTAATTGGAAGTCATTTCCAGTTACCCAACTGGATCCAGTTAGAATTTCCAGTTACCCAACTGGTTCCACTTAGGATTTCCAGTTATCCAACTACTTCCAATTAGAAGTCATTTCCAGTTACCCAACTTTCCAGCTAGAAGTCATTTCCAGTTGGAAGACATTTCCAGTTACCCAACTGGTTCCAGTTAGAAGTCATTTCCAGCTGGAAGACATTTCCAGTTACTCAACTGGTTCCAGTTAGTATTTCCAGTTGCCCATCTGGTTCCAATTGGTTCCAATTGGAAATTGTTACTTTCCAGTTAAAACCAATTGAAACCAGTCATCAGATCATTGCATGCCCGCATACAATGTATGCAAGTTCTTCACTCCCAGGTAAGCATTCCAACAAGAGTTTCAAGACTCAATTGCTAGGCATACTGCATAGGCTATCGCATCATACCTGGCGGGTGTTTCATAAAGCTGTTCGTAAGTTAAGAGCGACTTTAAGAACGACTGGTGATCCTTTCTTACGCGCGTAACCATCGCTAATGAATATACCATTTACCACAATAAAGGATCACCAGTCGTTCTTAAAGTCGCTCTTAACTTACGAACAGCTTTATGAAACGGCCCCCGGGTACCCATTTAACACCTGTGTGAGGAGTGGCAAAGTTTGATTTAACGCCTTGCCAAAGGACGCTAGGCCATGGTGGGATTCGAACACATGACCCTCTGATTACAAGGCGAGAGTCAAAACCGCTACACCTCTATGCTTCCACTCGTATTCATATAGGTTTTAATACGCCAATTTCAAAAAGTTACATGCCATTTTAAATTTTATAATCTGCTTTTCAAACTAAAAAAAGTCAGCTTGGCCCAACTCATATTGTATTTGAGCTGGGTGATAATATATTTTTGGACTGTTATACAAACCTTGCTCATCTGAGCCTGCTCCACCTCATCAGATTCTCCAGCCCCTTGACCATTGCCCTCAACTTTGGTGACCTTTGACCCTGCTGATGAAGAGCCCTTCTTGACCAGATACTTATCCATAATATAGTCACAATTGTTGAAAAGCAGAAAGATGCAAATCTGATGTCTGTAGCATATGAAAAATTATAAAAAGCCAAATTAGAATGAGCACTGATACTGAATACTAGCTGCATCAGAAAAACTTAGATTCAACTACAACTAGTCTACAATACGTACATCAAGGGGTGATCCCAAGGTATTTTGATTGGGGGGTGTGGGGGGTACATATTTTTTCTCATCAGCCGGGTATTACAGAGTCTAACCAAGACCATTGCTTTTTTTTAAGACTTGTATCTTTTCTTCCTCTCTTTTTCCTTTTCTCCCTTTCTTCCTCTCTTTTTCTTTTTTGCCTTTGCTTCCTCTTTTTTTATTTTGTTTTTCATGATTTCTTTCTCCTTTCCCTTGGAATAAAAGTGGGGGGGGGGGGGTAGTTTAACTCCTCGTGAATCCCTTCCTAATGTTTATTTTTTCTTCAAATGAGTAATGATGAACACCATAGTGCCAGTCCTATGGACTTCTGTCTGGAGGCAGAATTTCTTGTCTCTCTTTCTATAAATAATGATTGGAATTTAATACAGATTTTAAAAATTTCAATATGAGTTTTAGTGTGTCTATATAATAATAATATACAAAGTTTATAAGCGCTTTAAACGGAAGTTTCAAAGTGCAAAGAAAGAAGAAAAAAAGGAATATAAGTGCAAGATATCTCAGTAAAAGAACAACATTAAAACTGAAAGTGCGAAAACACCATTACGAAAAATTAATTAGATCTATATACAAATAAAGAGATAATCGGCAAATATACAACTTCAACATTACAGGTCGATAATCATGTGTGTAAATTTAAATAATCCTAATTACTAAGAACAAAATCTGACTTTAAAAAATCTGAACACAATAAGATTAGAATGCAAATTAACTGTGTGAGGGGTTCATACAAAACACTATCACATTGGCATTGCATTGGAAGCAATTACAGGAAAGTGAAACTTAATTGAAAGAGATATAGGACTCTTAGGAGGGACCTAACAGTTCTAACGAATACAGAGATGGCATGGATAGACTCAAAACAGATAGGTTTGCACTTTGCTGCAGTGCCAGTGACATATCAACGGGACAAGAGAGCACCTGCCAACATTCCAACGCAGTGTCAGCTGGCGGCGTGTCAGTGTCACGACTTGGCCTAACCCAGGGAGCTCCCGCCCGCACAGCGGGCGGGAGCTCCCTGGGTTAGATTTGGCCGAGCACTGGCACTTGGCAGCTGCAGCGCCAGTGGCGAGATAGATCGAGGCCGGCCCGAGGGATGGAACTCTAAAATCGGTTCAAGTTGATATATTACTAGTTAGTCGTCGGTCCCATATCCCCCACCACCCCCATATCCACTAAAACCCAACACACTAACGCACATACACACACCCGTTTCCAAATCATAATATAAACAGAAATACTTACTTCCCGGTGTACTATCCTTAGCTCGGCTACAATAATGGGCGAGGCATTTTCAGCGCGATCGCACGTGTACTTTGTTTTTATATGCTGCCCTCTACGAATGCTTTGGTGAGGTCGCTGGGCGTTGTGTCCACGGAACTTCAAGGCCTGATGATGCAGAGGTTCGAGCCGCTCCCCACAGTGGCGTAACAGGCGGGGGGCAGGGGGGGGGGGGGCAAGCTGCCCCCCCCCCTGGCGGAGCTCACCGGGAAAATAAAAAAACGGGAAAAACAAAAAAAAAGGGAGAAGAAAGGGAAAGGGAGAGGAAAGAAAAAAGGAGAAAGGGGAAGGGGAAGGGGAAAGGGAAAGGAAAAGGAAAAGGTAAAAGAAAACTAAGAAAAAACATAAAAAAGGGAAAACGGAAAGATAACGGGAAAAGGAAGGAAAAAAGAACAAGTAAGAGAGAACAGTTCGCCCCGATATACAAATACATTAGCATGATTAGTAGGACAGGGAAATAAATTAAAGATGACAAAAAGGCAAACAAAAGCGGGAAATAAAGGCAGAATGGAATAAGCCAAAATCTAAATTGGAAAATAAAGAATAGGGACAAGATAACGTACACTACCGGGCTGCCGAGGATTGAGATAACGAGTGGGAAGAAAAATGGATGGTATATAGCATAATGTCGTATGAAAGTCTATCATAAACTTGCTAAATCTCCAAAGGCTCTGTCCAAGAGTCAAGACCCCGTGCAGTGGGGGCTCTTCATCTGTAACCTTTAATGGGTTCTATAACGGGCCCCTATATGGACCCTTCCTGCATTAAGCTTTACGTTTAAGCACTGGCGTACCGGGGGGTGGTTCCACAGCCAAGGGGAAATAAAAGAAAATAAAGGAGGCAGCTCGCTGGCGACTTTTACAAATTTTCCCACATTTGCTATGGTGTGCCCCTCACAATATTTGGATGATTACGATACACAACTGCATTGAATTTATGTGTTGTGTTAAAGCTATATAAATATACACGCAATTTGATTAAAATAAGTGGCCATCTGTAAGGTTTAAAATGGCTTTGATATCAAGAGGTTCCGGGGCTCTGCCCTGGACCCCAGTGCACCCATAAAGCACTGTTATATGGATGAGTTTGGACCATGGCCCCCAAAAGTTCTACAAACAAACAAAAAAAAAATAGGAAAGAAAGGAAAGTGTATAATATTTTTCTGAATATTACGTTAAAATCTATCTTTATGTTAGATTCTCATGAAAAGGTGATTTGTTTATCTCGCTAGCTTCGCTCGCTCGGGACCTATATTAAGCTAATTCTTGCCAGAAGCGCCATACTCGGCCCCCTCGAGCATATAGAGCTTCGCCCTGATGCTCACAATCATAACAAAAATCCTGTTCACCGTGGCGTACAAAAAAAAGAGAAAAAAGGAAAGAGAGGAGGGTGAAATATGATATCATCTTTTTAACATTATGTCAAAATCTATCACAAATTTGGATTTTTGCAATAAAAATGTCAATTTTTTTGCTCGCTCGCTTCGCTCACTCGCTTAATATATATATATATTTGCCCGATACGCCATATCGCCCCCTCAAAATCTTTGCCTTATGACGCCATTGCTTGTTCCATGATATGACCGGGAAATTTTTGGCTTTTGCCCCCCCTGGCCACCGACCCCTGTTACGCTGCTGGCTCCCCATCTTTAGGATGGTGACGCTAAAGGTCGGTTCCAGACGTAAATAATCATATATGATTGATACACGTCTGTAGAAAACTCAAACACACACAACATACACAGTCTGTAGACTGTGTAGAATTTAAATTGTTTACCAAAAATTAAGTTGAAAAGTTGTTTGTGTCACAGAATTTAAAGCCATTCAATAACTTTGGTATAAGGTCATTATGTGAATTGTCATCGAGTGTCATCTGACATTAGAATCTTATCAAGCATCGTTTGTTAGTTTTTTACCGTTTAATTGTTCGTATTTTTTTATAGTTTTTATACCTTTTCGTAGGAAATGTTATAGTTGTCTTTAAAAATAGCCATATATGAGCATTGTTTTTTTTTTATGACAGGATATTAGAAAGCCTGACGCAAAGTCTGAAATGCTAGCCAATAAGCCAGTTCGTAGTTCCATTCTGTGCATGAGAAGGTCACTGGTACTAAAGTGACATGGTGGTTTAATAGGCCTATTTAATGAGACAAACACCAACTTTGATGTCTTGATTATGATTCTTTTTTATTTGTCTTTTTCATTAGATCCTTGCACTAGAAATCAACAAGACGTCCACTAGCGACCGGGCATTTATTTGTTGACAAAGTAAAGGCTAATGCTTTCAAATTAGAAATGCAACTAAATAATTTCATAGAGCGTTCATTGGTGTGCTATTCTAGCAGGGACGGAAATCTTTCCCAAAAGTTAGGGGGATAAGGGGCTGGAAGAATTGACAAGCAAGAAAAAAAAAGGTAATCACCCCAAATGTAAGATCATTACGACCAAAATAAATTTGACAAGCCAAAAAAAAAGGTTATCACTCTAAAAGTAAGGTCATCTCGTCCAAAATACATGTTTTATTTCGATTTTGAATGATTTTTTTATTTTCATCACAAAAGACCAAAAATAGTAGGGGGACATTTGATAATGTGTCCCCCTATTTTTTTGAGTAGGGGGGACGCGTCCCCCTGGGATTTCCGCCCACGTATTATAGTCATCTGGGGAGCGTTTCGTGAAAGGACTTGTCGGACGTTTTATCCGACAAGTCCCATTTTATCCGACAGTTACCATAGTAACAGTACCTCTCAGCCAATCAACATCAGAGAAAGATGTCAGATCTGACAACTTGTCGGATGAAAATGTTAATGAAACACTCCCCTGGTCTATTTTATTTATTCACCATGTTATGTAAGGCATGCTTACGTAATATCTTGCTTTAAAATCTGCCTATCGTAAATGAAGAAATGAAAGGTCATTAATTGACCAAAATTTTCCATGAAGAAAAGTAGTCCAGAAGTACAGAGGATTTGTAACTTCAAAATGAAAATACCTGATAATAACTGTCTGTTACGAATCATGCTGATATAGTAATGGTCATCGAATTTTAGGGGAAAGTTACAAAAACTAAAGTTGTTATTATTTTATTTGGTATTGGAATTAATGTAGAAGATAATTGGATTCTTGGGAAAAGGTGCTTTATATCTATTGCTGTACTTTATGTACTTTTCTAACCCCCCCCCCCATTCCTCGAGCGGCCCTGAGTCGCTCTTGCTCTCGTTCTCTCCCCCCCCCCCTCTCTCTCCATAAAGCGGGACCCAGCTTTCGCCAAAGGGGGTGCCGGAAAAATATTTTCATCAACACTTTCCATGATTGGAATCTGGTGGTATTGTAGAGGCGGTAGTCCTTACAAAAGACTGATTTTTAAAAGCCCATCTAGTTTTATTCTTAAAAACATTAATTAATTCATTAGGTATAAATAGATAATGTGAGCGCGAAGGGCGAACTCATTGATAATTAATAGGCCTATATAAATGTTTATATCTCATATCTGAAAATTGATCATTCTGAGCTTTTTTTAATCATGAATAAGATGCCGGCTGATTTTTTTTGTTTTGTTTTGTTTTTGACCTGAAAACTAAACGCCTTTTGTAATCGTTTAACACGGAGGTATCTAACTAGTCATGCAAAAATTGATATTCCGACCCGAAAACTGGAAAGTTTATAAGCACATTTTTTAATAAATGGGGAACAGCTAGTGCAACATAATGTTAAATAAATTACCACTTTAATACAAAAAAGCTACTCGAATTATAAGTCAGGTTAATTTTCGACATCATACTGACGGTCTTTTTTATTCAACAATACACTAAGAAATTACTCAAATCTATCGATTGAATCTTGCTGTATAGCATCTAACAGTATAACAACCAAGAATTACCCTCTGTTTTAACAATATATTTCGTGTAAATAATGAAATTCCCATTTCCCAACTATACAAATTGATTGTATTCACTGCCCCCAAATTTTGGAATTCCCTTCGTCTGAATATGAGAGAGAGCTTAAGCTTAAAGGGGAATCCAGCCTTGGCCATAAAATGTTGTGTTGGGAAGGAGAAAAATAATTTAAGCAGAATGGTGAAAGTTTGAAAGAAATCGGACAAGCAATAAGAAAATTATAGCTGCTTTAAAATTGAGATCACTAATATAGTATGTAGATTTCAAATTGGCAACTGGGTTAGTAAATTATGACAAGGGGCAAGGACAACTTTCCCATTGGCCATGTACTTTATTATCAGGGATTTGTGGTTTTCTCCTAAGTACCCATTCCCCTGGGGCAGTAACCTAAATATAATCCAGGTAGTGTATTGTTTTATGTCCTCATGAAAGAAAAATATAACTTGAAATAAAACCTTTGGAAAAAATGACATTTTAGCCATAATATGTATTGGAGTACATGGAAGAGTAGTCCTTGCCTTACATCACTATGACATCCCATATGCGGCCAATTTGAAGTCTCCATGGGTATAGTGATTACCAATATTTACAACTTTTAAAAATTCATAACTTTCTTGTTGTTTGTCCAATATCGTTCAAAATTTCACCTATCAACTTGTCTGATTTTTCTTTTTCTTATAAAAACAAGTTTTTATTTGGGTTGGATTCCCCTTTAAGTATATTTAAACTTAAAGTTAAAAATCACTAATTGTATCTTACAACAACCCCTCTTTGATTCGTAAACCACACAGATCTCTTTTTTTCCTTTCCCCATCCCCTTCTTCTTTTGTTGTTTTCCCCCCACTTATTATGTTGAATATTATTCTTTCTCGGTGGAGCCCCCTCCCCCTACCCCAGGCCCATACTTCATTATTCAGTTATGTTTATCATACATGACCATCTTCCCTGATACTCACCGTCCCTTTGCCTTTTCTCTGCCTACACTCCCAACTATATTAATTAATATCCTGTTTAATTTAATGAATATTTGAGTTTTATTAATGTACTTTTTACGTTTTCGAGAGACCAGCGTTATACAAGCAATTTGGTTTCTTCGGGGATTTTTGTTCATTTTTTAATATTATTTTTTAAGCATATGCATTCAATTATTCATACTTTCATAAGTGTTTAATTATCTGTTTTAGGAAATGATATGAGTTTATTGTGTTTGTTTGTTTTGATTTCTTCCATTTGTTACTGTAAGCTCATTAGTTTTTTTATTTTTTTATAATTGATTTGTATTGTATTTCTGTATGTTGAAAAATGTACATTTATATATAGAAATGAAATAAACCAATAAATTCAAATTAAGAACAAAGTATGGCCTATAAGATGAAAAAGCGCGAGCTGTTTTTTATATTTAGACCTAATAAAAAGGGACATTCTAAGCATGTTTCATTATGATTCGAACAACATGGGAAGCTAATCAAACAATCAATGCGAGCGCGAAGCGAACGAGCTGATTTTTTTGGGTTAAATACCAATCCGAATGGGAAGACTTTAAGCACTGTTTAACACGTATGATATTGTGAAGAGGATGTGTGTCTTAATAAAATTGATAATAAGAGCGAGGAGCGCGTACTGAAACGTTTAGACTTAAAATCATAGGACAGAACCTTTTTAAAATCATGAAGAAACAAAAAGCAAAAAAGAAATCGAACACAATAGACCTACATTAACAATCACAACAACTTTTGACCTGCTCTTTTCCATGAAGAATACGTTATTTATTTTCATTCAAGTCAATTATTAAATTCATGTTTCTTTAAAAAAAAATGTAAAGACTACAATAAACGTTATAACAAGACACAATCAACTCGTTAACTACAATTGTCCATATACAAAGACCATCTGGTTCCAGTATTATAGGCAAATGCATGGATTAACCTGGTGGGTATTTTATAAAGCTATTCGTAAGCATGGTAAGTTACTGGTCATCCTGTCTCATTGTGGTAAATGGTACGTATACACCAAATGTTCATTGGTGATGATACTAGCACCTAACAAGGGATCACCAGTCGTTCTTAAAGTCGCTCTTAACTTACGAACTGCTTTATGAAACGCCCCCAGATGACTACTAAATTATTTTTTTTGTGTGTAAAATTCAATAAGATCCCTTTTGTAAAATATGCAGACTGTATGATTATCTTCAATTCAAAGGTTTAAAGTGTGATTTCATGTTTCAAATTGAGATTTTGATGCATGGGCGGATCCAGGATTTTCCAGGGGGGGGGGGGCACATTTTCCCAAGGGAAAATTTGACAAGCAAAAAAAAAAGCATTCACTTTCAAAGGGGGGGGCACACTTTTATATTAATACCATTTTTACATCAAAAATTTTAATTGTGCCTCTCAAAAGGGAAGGGGCACGGACCGGCTTAGCCCCCCCCCCCCCCTGGATCCGCCAGTGATTTGATGTACAAGAATCACCAATTGTCATATTCTCAAGCATCGCTGCCCAAAAAATCTTTGTCATCATTTTGTTTGTATATTTGGAATATCTATATTTTCATTCACTCTCTCCCACGAAAAGAAATTTCAGGTCGTGATGGTCTTGAAACAAAACTGTATATCCCAACAATAAAATGTGGAATTATTTTTGACATCAAATTTATATAAAATGAGATTTCTTTCCCTGGTGCGGTGAGGAAACGGCATTTAGTGGCTGGGTTATAAATGCGATCTAGTCTGAAAGAGATTGAATCAAGTGAGCATTATAAAACAAAAATAGTTATATAGACATTGCATGCAAATCATCAAATTTACCGAATGCAAATAATTGAAAAGAACCTCTTGAATCATAATAAATGTCATCATGAATCATTGTCCGCAGTACCCCCAATGAATGCTCACATCAGAAATCTCCCTCCATCAATAGAAAGGAGCATTCCAGTCACACATCGTGCATCATCAGATATCAAATACTCGGTTGCCTTGACAACCTCATCCACAGTCCCATGGCGACCAATAGGAAGCATGGATTTGGACCACGTGATTAGTTGTTCGTCTGTCTTACCAAGATGTCTGTAGAGAGGAGTGAGTATCACACCCGGACTGTTGGGGGCGGAAGAGGAAAATGAAATCAAACAAAAAATAAAGGAATGACTTAATATTTGAGACAGGGATTTACAATACATACCTGGGCTAGAGAAGGTGTGGTCGCAACAAAGGTGAATAAAGCGGAATAAATTACTATTAAATTTCATTCTTTTTTTATTTTATTTTAGTGTTCCCTGAAGCAGAAAGGAATAGAACAATAATAGAATAATAATAGTAATACATTCTATAGTAAGAAAGAACGCAAGCTAATGTGGAGTGTCAAAGGAAATTTCTTTTTAAAGACGTACTCTGAAGTTGTTTTTATGACACTCTTCATTAAGAAAAAAAAAACACAACATAATATTCATACGCTAGACTAGAATGGAATAAAAGATATACTCACTTGAGAGAATTAACTCTGACTCCAAAGGGACCTAATTCTGTACCAGAATAGAAATGTAAATAGAAGATGAGGAAACCAGGAAAGAATATTGAGAAAAGATAGGTAAGGATTAATGGGGGGGGGGCGAATGGGAAGGGAAAGTAAGAGTGACTGAGAAAGAATATGACAATGGAGAGGAAATGATTACAGAGAGGGTTGGCTCTATGGGGAGAAGAAAGATTGAGGGATGGATGACAGCAATATTATAGGTGACAAATTAACACACAATGCGGAAAACACTTACTGGAAAAACAGAATGGATAGATAAGGAGAATAAAGAATGATTCCCCCGACAAAAAATAGATAAATAAATGAATGAATAAATAAATAAAATAAATAAATAAATAAATAAATAAATAAGTAAACAGATAAAAAATAAATAAAGAATAAATAAATAAATAATAAATAAATAAATAAATAATAATAAAAAAATATATAATAATAATAAATAAATAAATAATAAATAAACAAATCAACCGATCAATAATTGGCCACACACCCATACATCGTCGTGTGCGGTGAGCGGCAGACCCCCACCCTTCTCCCAAAAATGATGAAAATCCGACCCGTTTTGTTAGTTTTTTACTCAGAAATCATCCAAAGTACACCATGAGCCCTATAATGCTTTTGATATCAGCTCGGTCTCTTCGCTCTCCCAGCTTTGTTATTTTAAAATACAAATTTTGTTTTCAACAAAAATGATGCAACCCCACCACCCCCCCTCCCCCTCCATAAACACATACACAAACCTGCACTCAATATACACAGCTTTTTATTTTACTTACCCACTGCAAGGCTTTTTGTGAATTGATCAAGGGCTACTTTGGAGATTGAATAGGTCGGATTGTAATCACACTATAAAGAAAGTGAATATAAGCATCATTATCAATTGATTCAGTGCGATGTCACAGGAGGGGGGCAGGGGACAACATCCCCATGATTTTTTTTATCTAGGAAAAAGGAGGACAGAAAGAAAGAAGAGAGAAAAAAGAAGATAGAAGGGAGAAAAGTATATAAAATGAGAGATCTGAATCTAGTAACCTTGTATTACACCTGTTATTCAACTGAGAATAAATGATGTCACATTCAGTTCGTCTTCCTTCCTTAAAAACATGAATTTAAATTTGATATGACTGATCGATTGTCTTTATTCATTCAGTCATTCATGATTAAAATGGTTGATTTTTTACGGCTTCCCCTTGAAATTAATTAAGTTGGCCATATCAGCTCTTTATGGTCTTGACCTCACGTTTCACTTTGCCGTTTGACGAGAACTTAAATATGTCGTATAATGATTATTCACCGACAAAGAAAAAAAAACGAAGTCTGTATTACATGTCTTTTTTAAAGAGTTCATTTCTGAATGGAAATGAATACTGAATATAATTTGCCTACACCCCTTCGATTCCTCTCAAAGTTAAGTAAGTAATGTATGGCCTGGACAACGCCGTACGCAGAAAGTTTTCCGGGTAGGTGGCAAAAAGTTTTTGGACAGAGAAATTATATTTATAATGAAATCCAGTTCGCAGCCAAATGCTGAATTACATACATGAATTTGTTCAGAGTTCAAAATTTGTTCAAAATACAAACAGATCATAACATGAATAAGATTTTAACATAATTAACATTTTAGCAAATAAGTTGGAAAGAATCATTGAAAGAATAACATTGATATCCGTGTAATTACTTTGATACTTTTGAAAGAGTGGATTGTATGAAATAAAGTTAATTGTCTATTGGAGAAAAAAAGTTAAAAAAACAAGCATTTTTACGAAATGATAATTGTTATATTCCTAATGGTAAACACTCCCGACTGTTCTGATACAAGGGCGTAGGCTGGTTTGAGCAAGAAGAGGTGCACATCCCGGGGAGGTGGAACTAAAGTGGTATGGGGGTGTACACCTTGGGGAGGTGGAACTAAAGTTAGGAAAGCAGAAGAAGCGGTACAAATTCCGATTTGCTTGCCAGTGTCGGAACTGCATGCCGGGCTGCCTCAGCGGGAGGGTAATTTGCACCCACTGCACCCCAGCCTACGCCCTCGTGATAAAATGGCGTCGGATTGTGATGTAATAAAAAGGAAAATTAGTGCTTCGACACTTACTGTTGTTTTTGAAGCGACACTTGACATGTTCACGACACAGCCTGTGTAAGAGAAGGAAAAACATTTCGATTTAAAATTCTTTCTTTTTTTTATAAGCCAATATAAAATGTGTGACATAATCTTGCTTTTAACACCACCCCCTCTCTCTTTATCTTCATCTCTGTCATTTGAGATAACTTTATTTATTGATGTTTTACCGTGTGAAAGGGCGGAATAATGATTCAAGATCCACGTGTGAAAAGGCCCTTAATATCCTAAAGATTTTTCTGTACGCTGGAAATTGAAAAGGGGATGACATATACATTCTCATTCTCTCAGTCTGTCTATGCTAAGAGTATTATGTATCCTTACAAGAATATCCAGACGTCCAAACTTTCCTATTGTTTCTGAAAATATCCTGTCTATATCTTCGTCCTCGGTCAAGTCGCCTGGAACAAGTAAAATCTGAAAGAAAAAAAAGATATTAGAGATCGAGATGAGGATGATGCTAATAATGATAATAATAATGATAATAATAATAACAATAATAATATGATGGTGATGATGATGTTTATAGTGATGATGACATCGGCAACCTTGAGACATGATCCTGGGAAGACTATTGGTAAATAAAAGCTTTGGGAGCACAGCACTTTCAAAGATGTTTTTCTCTCTCACTTCTCACCATCAGCAAGGACTTAATAGGACTTAATTGAACCAAACGGTTCCTCAAAGGGTGTACAGTTTTCTAATAAATCAGTGTTTATAGATGCTTTTAACATATAGGTTTGTTTGTTTTCTTTCCGAAGTCATAAAAACACAATATCACATACGCAATAACTTACAAAACAACAAATTAATAACAACATGAAACGGTTGGATAGCCCATGTCGGAGCTGTTTAGCATAGCAGCTCTGTTTTACCATGGTAACGGTAAAACTATAAGCCCAATGATTATGTGAAACTCAACAAAGTTTCGATATTTACCCTTGTTTCGTATTTGTTAAGGAGTACCTCACTGACCTTTTTTTCGCTGAGCCCACATTGTCGGCATGATGTCTCAACATCTTTCAGCTTCCCTGCATCTCTTCCAGTGAGTGCAAGACTGCAACCGAGCTCAGCGAAACGTTGTGCAATACCAGCTCCTATTCCAGAGCTTGAACCTGTTATTAATAATTATACTAAATTATCTCATTTTGTATATCAAGGCAATCGAACACCTGGAATGCGAACCGATTTTATGATATAAAGAACGTAGTAAAATATGATGCGAATATTAAAAATAAAATGTCTTTATACGTATACGGATAGTTATGATCATAACCGTGACTTATATATGCTACCATTCTAATTAGAATCAAATCAAATTGTATATCTACATGATAATAAGGATTAGTGCAATATTACACTCATCTGCGCACCTTAGTTTAAGCTATTGAAGGTCAAGTCCATCACAGAAAAATGTTCATTTGAAGTTGTTTTGTAAAATTTAGCGAAACTTTAAAATGTCATATAATTTTCTTATTTTACAGCCAATTTTGATGACATTTTCAGTGTTATGCTTAATGTATTTTTCTCTTTTCATTCAAATCTTTTTTTTGTTGGGGTGGACTTGTCCTTTGAGCACCATTCGGGCGCAGAGATTAACCATGTTTTTAATATAACAAGTGATCAGTTGAAGCTTTTAGGGTGCAAACGAGCATTTCTGGCTGGTGCAAAATACTTATGTAAAACGGTGTATATTTGCACCTTTTCCAGTTAGGGTTTAAGGTGCAAAATTTCTTAGCGCGTATAATATGAAATAGGTCCTACCTGTGATCAAAGCAACCTTGCCTTCCATGATGACACTACGCAGATTGATGTTTTCCTATCAACGTTTCCGGGCAACGTTTACATAGATTGGCCTCCAAGTAAATCAATTGTTTTCTCATGATAGGAGTAAATGGGTAAGGAGACTGTGAAAGGAATACTGCTGAGGAAATGATGCGGGCGGAAAATGAATACTAATAAAACTGACAAGATAATATGCAGGTATACACTGACTGTTGAAAATAAAACTGTAAAAAAAAAACCCCAAAACATTCATTATTACTGGCAGCTGGGACAGTATGAACTGTTAAATTACAATGGGCTGTAAAATGCAAAAATACTGGATATCTGTTAAAAACAACAACACCATTTTAACATTCATTTAACTTGAAAATCCCGTGAAAATCGCCGTTAATATATACAGTGCGTCCCAAAAAAAACTATACACTTTTGAAATGGCTGCCAAATAAAAAATATAGCACTTTGGGGGAAATAACTCATAGATATGGAAAGCCAATAAAGTCAACTTTCAAGTGACACCAAAAAGTTGGAAAACTATTCATGATTGAGCGAGCACTGCCCACTGAAACAAAGGGTATGAAAATTAGGGTGGGCCGGAATTAGCCTTCCAATTTCTTTCAGGTTTTTTGTTTGGTACTTGCAAAGTTGAGGGTATTTGGTGAATTAAAGATCAGTTGTGATCAGTTTGTTGTTTTTGAAAATTTAATGCGTTATTAAATTGAATTTATTACATTGAAATTTAATGCATGAGTGATCGTGAATTGCAATTTTTAGTGCAGTATTTTGTCTTTATCATGTGGATCTCAACAATGTGTTTATAAAAGTCAGGAGAAGAGGGGGTAATATGACTTAGGTGGGTGAAGTACGTTGATGGGATGAAGGTCAACAGAACATTTAGCAACCCCTCCCTCCATCTCAACCCCCCCCCCGCTTCTCTCCTCCTCGGACACTAAGCTCGGCTAGGCTGGGCAGGAATTAGCCTTACAGTTTTTTGAGTGGTTAGTCCTTGCGAACTTGCTAAGCTAAATTAATGAGTGAGATAAGTTTTGGTTTCTTAGGCAAATTTCATGAGTTACTAAATTGAAATTTAATGCATGAGTGAACAGGAATTGAAATTTTAGTGTAGCATATTCATCTTGTGGACCTCAGAAGTGTGTTCGTGAGAGTCAGAGTAATGTGATGGTACCTGTTACAAGCAAGAGGGCGAGATATGCTAAGACTTGGTTAAAAGGGCATTCCTCTTCTTTTTGTCCTTTTTCAAATTAAAAGTCATAATTATGTACCGGCCTCCCCTGTCCACCTCCATTTCCCAGCCCCCCCCTCTCTGTCTCACTTCCTGGATTGTAGCCTATTCAAAACTAAGCTGCCAAGTGACCGATGGCTGATGGTCACTTTTTTATTGAATTATTACCAAGAAATTTAATGATTATGATGATTAATGAAATAATTTATTGGAAAAAAAAATGAATGTTTGATTGATCACATTGCACATTGAATGAGTTGATTTACTGATAAATTGTTGATGAAATCTTGCCAGTTGATGAAATCTTGCCAGACTCATTCCAGACTCTACAAAACATTTTACTGATTTTCTCCATGACCCCAACCCACATTCAATATATTTTTCTCCTACAGATGAGGCAGAAATTGCGGATATAATTCATGGCTTAAAAAACAAGCAAAGCTCGGGGCATGATGGCATCAATAACATTTTGTTAAAAAAGAATTGTAATACCATTGTTAAACCCTTGGCATATATCTATAATTTATGTATGTCTACTGGGATTGTTCCTTCATCTCTGAAACTAGCTCGAGTTATACCTGTATTTAAAAAAGGTGACAGTACTGCGTTAGGTAATTATCGACCCATATCACTGCTGACCTGTTTGTCTAAAGTACTTGAAAAATTGATATTTGTTCGTACGACGAAATTCTTTGATTTGCATGATTTATTTTATCCCTTACAATTTGGTTTTCGTGAACATCATAATACTACACATGCATTATTAACAATAGTTGATAAGATTGCCAGCGGAATCGACAAGTTTCAACATACTGTTGGGGTGTTCCTGGACTTCTCCAAGGCTTTTGATACCATTAATCATGACATTTTACTACACAAACTTAATTACTATGGAGTCAGGGGAATAGCCTTGGAGTGGTTCAGGAACTACCTAGACAATAGAAAACAATTTGTCTCTTTCGAAAACTTTAATTCCGAAACAAAACTTGTTACTTGTGGGGTTCCGCAAGGCTCTATTTTGGGTCCCCTACTTTTTCTTATATACATAAATGATTTTTGTAAGTCCTCCAATAATTTATCCTTTCTTCTGTTTGCTGACGATTCTAATATTTTTTTCTCCCATAAGGATCCACGCCATTTGCTTGCCACCATTAATCACGAACTAGTACATGTATCTGAATGGATCAAAGCTAATAAACTATCCCTTAATCTCCAAAAAACAAATTATATGCTCTTTAGTAATATCATAGATGAACTTCCAGGTAATATAATTTTCGAAAATACTAATTTACAAAGAGTTGGCAGTACTAAATTTCTTGGGGTAACCATTGATAAAAATCTTTCCTGGAAAGAACACGTTGATCACATTTGTAAAATTATTTCGAGAAATATTGGTATTATAAACAAAGTAAAATTTTTCTTTCCCACTCATATACTATTTAATTTGTATTCAACTTTGATCCTGCCTCATTTAAACTACGGTATAACAGCATGGGGGAATTGTGCTGACTGCCTCCTGAACAGAATTTTACTTTTGCAGAAAAAGGCTATTCGTATTATTTGTCATGCAGATTTTCGTTCACACACTGACGAACTTTTCTATAAATATAATATCTTGAAGATTGGTGACTTGTATCGATACAATCTCGGAAAACTCATGTATAGTTTAGATAAAAATGAACTTCCAAATATATTTTATTCCATGTTTACTAAAAATGTCGATATTCATCATTATCCTACTAGGTCCGCCGGGCTCTTTCATCCACCAAGAGCTAGAACCATCCTTTTGAATAAAACATTTATTTTTACAGGTATCAAACTTTGGAACTCTCTTACAGAATCATTACGTAACAAACCAACACATTTAAGTTTCAGTCGAGGGTTAAAGAAAATTCTTATTCTTGGGTATAAACCCCAGAACTCAAACATTTCTGTGTAAGCAGCTACCACATCTTCTTCTTCTTCCCTTCTTATTTTCTTCTTTCTTCTCTTTCCTCCTCCCTCTTATATTTCTTTTGTTCTCTCTCTCTTCCTATCACCTTTAATGTCTAGTTCTGTTGCTTTTCTTATTTTCCTGTTTGTCTATGTTTTGTAGTGTGTTTTGTTTTGTTTCTGTTCCCTTTTTTTGCTGTCTTGTCCTGTTGTGGTTTGCGTGCCTTCTTTGTTTTTGTTTTTGTCTTTGTTTTGTTTTTAGTATTCGTTCTGTCTTTTCCAAGTGATTGTCTGTTCATACACTCCTGAACTCATGGTTTTTTTTTTATACAGCAGGGGTATAATGTAATATTTTTTGTCAATTTTAACACAGTACACATAAAAAGCTTGACCCCAGTAGTATTCTTTTTCATTGTATAAACCTTTTTAATTTACGATTTGAATTTCACTGATCAATTACATACTTTAATCAACTATTTATTGCAGGGAACCCATAATAACAAGCTTTGCTTTCCAGTGGGTTCCCTTTTTTCATTTCTGTATATTATATTTTGTGTTTTACTATACATTGTAACTTTTGTTAAAATTTGGAATGAAAAAGAATAAATGCAATCAATCAATCAATCAATGATTGAAAGGAAAAAGTTGATGCCCCAATTCAGAATTAATCATTAAATCAACATTCCGCTCTGGACTTCACGCGTACATGACAATAGCCATCAGTCTCTCAACAGGAGGGGAGGGCGGGAAAGAGAGAGGGGGTGGGGGTGAATGTTCTGTTGACCCTTATTCCATCAACCTACTTCTCCCACTTAAGTCCTATCTCATCCCCTATTCTCCCGACTCCCATCATGAACACACTGCTGAGATCCACATGATAAAGTTGAAATGCTGCCCAAAAAGAGATCCAAATGATAAAGTTGAAATGCTGCCCCAAAAGTGTAATTTGTGTTCACTCAAAAGTTCAATTTAATAATTTATAAAATTTGCATAAGCAACCAAAACTGGTCACGGTTGATCATTAATTTATCACAACGCCCTTAACTTTGCAATTTCGAAAGGATTTGCCTCTTAAAAACTGACATAAATTGGAAGGCTAATTCCAGCCCACCCTAATTTTCATACCCTTTGTTTCAGTGGGCAGTGCTCGCTCAAGCATGAACAGTTTTCCAATTTTTTGGTGTCATTTGAAAGTTGACTTTATTGGCTTTCCGTATATGTAAGTCTTTCCCCCCAAAATGTTATATTTTTTATTTGGCAGCCATTTCAAAAGTGTATAGTTTTTTTTGGGACGCACTGTAGAAACACTATTTATACGATAGATGAGCTGCATTCAACGTAAAAACACGATAGTTTGTTGGTATTTTTAGTTTTTTACAAACGGTTTTTAAAAGGTAAACATCCTGCAAATTTTATATTTTCCTTTGTAAAATTACAGTGTACCATTCTGTTGTACGGAATGGAAAACAAGTCAGGAAATAAGCCGGGGGGGGGGGGGCACTTCCATTGACGAGTGGATACCATGCGTGACCATGGGCTTTCAAAGAGCATCCTAAACAATTCTGAAAATGCGTGAAAACGGGTGGAATCGTGCGGCGCGCTCGCGCTAGCTAGCTTGTCAATGATTTTAATGATTGATTTGACAATGATTTTATTTCTTTGACGGCCCCTCTTGGGGGCATAGAAGAAATATAACAAGTTACAACAATGGCAATAGTAGGCATAAGAAAAATACAAAGGTAACAAAAATAATCAAAAAAATAAAAAGAAAGAAAAAAGAATCAAACATGATGATAATAAACATATGTACAATACAAGAGCAATAATAGTAACGGGCACAAAATAATTAACCCACCCCAGAGAGTAAATTCTGGAGACCGGTAGAAAGATACATACCATAGAGATGTATACTAGTAACGCTAGAGGGCGTACTTCGTCAAATCGCTGTGATTACGTGGAGACCGTCCGCCATTGCTCGATAGGTATTCGCAGCCTGCCATGCGCGTACAGTACCTATGGGGCATGTACACGGATGAGCACAGAACATGACAAATTGATGACATATGAGCACGAAAGCATATGGAAAAGCAAAATTGTAAATATTGCACTGGATTAAAGTTCAAATACAACAAAAATCTAGCAAAACTGAGGTCAAAAGGCCTATATAGGCCTATCTATAGCGCATAATATATAGGCCGATACAGCTATAATACAGGCAAACGATTTAAAGTCCCAATTGTTTTTGCTTAGGTAAAATTTCGATACATTAATATGACTTCTATTTTCTAATGATTTGGAAGAGATGAATATCAAAAATAACATTTAGGCCTAGGTCCTGATAAATAAATTTAATGTGTTTTAATATGATTTGATGTACATTAACCTAAGAAAATTCATAGGCCTAGACCATATCACAGTGTCTGATGCATCTGAGACGCTGTATCGAAAAAAAAAACCACGATTGTATTTTTATAGTTCATAGTTTCCTAATTACTATTATGCTGATTGCTGATAATTTATTTCTTCACTTTAGATAATTGTTATAATTCATTTTCCATATATATCTACACAATAGGGCCTATAATAACTCGATCCCTTTTCCCCATGTCTTACACGCTGATATAAACCAACATCACAAAAACTCGCGAATCATAAAATGACTTTTTATTGATATTTGGAAATGATTTACGCATTGATTCAGTTAAAAATTGATGATTTAGATTTCCTTTGCTGGCAACCATCCCATCATATTTATAAATATGTATATAAAAGTATACTTTCTTACTTGCGATCAATGTATAGAAAAGTTTGTTGACAGCAAAATTTGCATATCAAATGCACGCATGCAGTCGTACAATTTTGCAATGTACAGGAGGCCTAATGGGGGGTTGGATGTTTATGTACAGTGTTATTGCCTTGCAAACATTTTAAAACTTCGGAGAGTAAACAAATCACAATGCGCAAAACAATTTTACTTTGATTTTCTGGAAAGTATAGACTTGATTCTCCCCGGCTGAAAATATGCTGATCGGCAAACTGGCTGAAATATTTTGTTGATCGCCGTTGTTTCTGATCCTATAATGATTGGACCAATATCATGTGAACAAATCAAGGATAGAATAATAAGGAGAGGAAGAAGGGGGAGAAGGAGAGAAGAAGAGGGGCGGGATTATGATATATAATTTGTATTATACTATAAAGAATATTATTACTACTGCAAGAGTGTATAAAACTAATATCATGAAAGACATCAATGCAAACTTATCATAATTATGAAAACGGTTGCAAAATTGTGAGTACTAAAACCAAACATAATTATGAAACAATAATATTGCAAAAGTGACAATACTTGGAATAAGATATTAAAAATCCTAATTTAATCTCAAATTTGATACCTGCCTTGAAATTGTGTTAATTAACTGTGTCTGTGTCGCTTGAATAAATGAACTTTATGGCAAATATTTGTAAGCACTGGCACCGGCCTAACATATAAACAGATAAACACGCGTTTTGAATATCCAGTTTTGTTTTTCATTTTAAAAGTATAACTGAATTTGATTTTCTAGTTTTCTTCCTTTAATGTCATTTGCTGGCCTATGGACCTGAGTTTGGTTATTCGATCAGTTTTTTTTAAATAAGATTTCCATGGATGAACAAAATTATTATTTTATGTTACGGCGTCGCGGAATGATTTTGAAAGTGATGGGGTGCATAAAATCACAATCATTTATTATGTGTAATGTTCATTTTCATTTCAGGGAGGGGTCCGGTCGCGCCCCCTGTATTTTATTTTGATCAGTATGTTAAAGCGAATTTGCTTCTAAGGTGTGTTTGTTATTTTAATTGCACACACGGCCCCTAAAAAGCGAATTAAAACAAATCTAACTTAAAGTGAAGGGAATTAAAACTGTCATTTTTGAAAAGTTTGAACAAATTAGGCTATATTCTCGACATTTTAAATCAATATTTTATTTTCGGGCCATATAGGCCTGCAGATTTTGGGGAATTTATTATGTTCCTATAAGAACAAAATCAGCACGTTCACCAAATAACACAATTTCAACATTGATGGTGTAACGGGAGGCTCACCAAGAACAATAATGAGATGCCCTTTAATAGCGCATGTAGATCAAAACACTAACTTATACAGAATTATTGTACAACTTAATATATAAAAATGATAGGCCTATATTTCATACAAATTAAAGCAAGTTACATATCATGTAGGCCTATATAGAAATTACAAAATTATATCCAACATAAACATAGAATCAAAGGACGTAAATGTGGGAAGGATGGAAGGAGGACGATGCAGTTAAAGGTATATAGGGAAATCCAGAGAAGGGCTAATTCACTGCAGTCTTTTGAATTAATTGTCAATCTTTCTATTAATGTCCGCTGTAAGTTTTTATTTTTATATGATTGTTTATATGATAGTATATCAACATGGTTATCTATTACAGGCCTATAAACGGACAGGTAAATGCAAATTATTTAGAATTTCATCCCGAGAAATCAGGTTTTTAAAATGCCAAATTAATAGCATAATCCCCATGTAATCACTCTAATAGTGTATTGAGATGCAATTTGTCATTCATATTTTCGATTTTTATGAGGTTGTGTTCTTTTCTTCAAGATAAAGGCCGGAGACGGCACCCCTTTTCACAGCGTTACAACGCACGAGCTATGGGTACATCCGGGTACTTTTGCGAATCTATACCTATCGAGCAATGGCCGCCACGCTCCACACAATCACAGACGTTAAGTACGCGCGCCTATGGCGACTCCGCACTCTAGCGTAGTTAGTATACATCTCTATGATACATACCCAACTGTCCATTGACGCTGCTGGCGCTCTTCACATTTCACATTAGCTGTTGGAGATCTGCCAAATTGTAAGTAGTGTTTGATTTTTTCATATTTTCAGGTCGTAGATCATGCTTATTTTTCCATAACTAATGCATGAGTTAATTTAGTCGTTTTCTGTACAATGTGTCTTCAGTATGCTTTTTAATTAAGGAGAAAAGGTGTGATCGAGAATGGATTTATGGTCACCCACTGACCCAGGCTCAGCTTAGTCGGTGAGCCTGTGTACAGTCCGACATCATACAATTTTGTGTTGTATCAATCATTCAGTGAAGAATAACCGTAACGAGAAAAAAAAGTGAAGAGGTGGAATTTATTTATAAAAATATACATAAAATAAAAAATTACGGTTTCTAAAATAAACACCAAATAGCTTTGGTCTTTCCATGAATAACCATGTATCACATGCATTGTTTACAATTATAATCTATGTCACTATGCAAGGCTCGACATTAGCGGTGGCCCGGTGGCCCAGGGCCACCAGAAATTCACCTTGGGCAACCATTATTGAAAAAATGTTAAGTTTTGGTGGCCCGAATCGGGCAACCAATAATTTTCAAAGTAGCGCAATTTTTCTCCCAATTTTGCACGCATTTATCAACTTTCTACAGTTCAAATTGCAAGCCAATTCGTCATGCGCCCTTTTTGTTAATCTACACACAAATACACACACACAAAGATTGCATAGTCATGACAGCATGTAGGCCTACCGCTATAGCATACAGAAAACTATTATCGCGCCGGCCGTCTGGCGAGAGCTTTGCATGCATGAAACCACTGCATGCAGCTAGCTAGCTGTGCGCTAGCAGACTATTTAGACTCAGGGAGCTGCGATACGAAATGTTGCTGCTAAGAAATCTTCCACAGAACTTTGAAAATCTACGTCAAAGTCACATTTTACACCAATGAAATGCCCTTCTACAGTCCATATTACTAAAATCTGGTGTAACCTGATTATTTGCAAGCATTAAAAAGAGGAATATGACCTCTCTTTTGACTCAAAAAGACCGATTTCCAAATGCATTAATGCACATAAAACACATAGGTGAGTACATCACAGTCCCACGTGTGCATTTGTATGTATGTTGATACTTTGTTTCTTTCGAAGCTGTGTCTTTTCTAGCCAAAAATAAGCAGACAGTTCTTTCTTTCTTGTTTATAAATGACTTCTTAAACCACTCTTGAGGAAGTAAATACTTTGGGAAGGCATTTCATTGATATGAAATGTGAATTTTTCCAGCATTTGGCAGATATACGGAAGGACTTCTCTCACACTGTTTTTTCCAGATATAACTTATGCCATTTTCTTATTTTTTTTCTTTCATTTTTTTTTTATAGTGGTTAAACCATTTATACCCCTTCCCATTGAATATCCCTGATTAAAGAATATGTTTCTACTGAAAAATAATAATAAATTTTCCCCATTTTTTATTAATTTTGTTTTATTCATTTTTCTTTTTTTTTTCCTCTAAATTTTTTCTTTTCTTTTTTTCCCTGAAGAAAAAACAAAGAATCTTTGTTTTTTCTTTCTTCATTTTCTTTCTTTTGTTTAATTTCACTTATTTATTTTATTATTTTTGTTTTCTTTTTTTAATATACTTGGTGGTAGTGGCTGCAGAATTAATATTTCAGAAGTTTGTTTTATCTATTTTAAATTAATGTTTTTTTTTATTTTTCGGGCCACCAGACTTTAATATCGGGCCACCAAAAAAAATTATTTGAAGGTTTTGGTGGCCCGAATGGGCCACCACCAAAAAAAGTTAATGTGGAGCCTTGCACTATGACTAGTGTCTAGTATGATGACTTTAAATTTTAATTTGCTGCAGTCCTGCACTCGTCTAGACCCACTCACACGTATTGCGAGGTTAGTATTACTATTAGTATACTAACCTCGCACCACGAACCGCGTTTGGCAGTGGATTTCTAACTAGTGGGTCGCGCGTGCTGGGATCTCACTTCTTGGGTCCACAACACACGACTTCTATGGCTTGATTTTTCTGTGCGTGGCGGCATGTAATGAACCCTTGGGTGGTCTAGACCAAAAGCTTCAGTCTGTATTTTGGTTGTTCCGCTGAACTACGTTGGCTCCACTCACCAATATAGTGAAATGTCAGAAATTGTTAAGGAAATCCCCAGAAAAGATGGTTATTCCTGTCTAGCACTCGTCATGCTCATTCAATCAATAACTTAAGGTTATGATATAACCACTGGCCACTCGATAAAACTCAGTAAAAAGATTGGACACTTTGCCGACATCGCGCCTTGCTTCGAATTACGTGTAAAATAGGTTTTGTGCCTAGTCTTTCCCTTGTAGTGTCTTTGATATGAAGTTAAATCGCGCGCCCTCTGTAGCTCATTAGATGAAAAACTTGGGAAATCGCAAGCTCACTCCGTATTTTGTCAACGAGAAGAAAAATGAACGCTTAAATGATGCTATTTGAGGGATATTCATCATATTAGGGGGAATTGACTTCACATCGTTCGGTAAGTTTCGTAGGACTTGATTCTGTAAATCAAATCCTCTTATGAAATTTGCGGGAGTTTGTTGCAATTTTGCATGTGCCGTGCCTTCAATTTTCCTGTACACGCCACACGGCGGCAGTAATGCACCCATGGGTGGATATAACCTTGTTCTCTGTTACCTGTGTGGTGAAATAAGGTTGGCAATGTTTTGGCTTATTTTCTCTTGTTTTAGGGGACAAATGCTTGATTTTTTGTCACTGTTGAGTTCCATTACTCTTTTAGAGATTGCAAAATGAAAATTCTCTTGAAATTTTACTTTCCACCAATAGAGGGCGTGTACAAAAATATGCCCAAAATTCAGGTTTTTGAGCGCTCTGGATAATACAAAAATAATCTCCACATTACTATTGAAAAATAGATTGTACACTGTAAATGTAATGATTATGATGGAAATTAGTATTTTTGGTTACAAAAGTAGGATTTTATGATTTTTTTTTAAATGTGTGTTGTGCATAGAACATTTAGATTCCCCACAGGCAGGGTGGTAGCGGTGAACAAGTGATTTGCTGGCAGAGATTTTATGAAAATTTAGGAGTAGGACTGTTTCATATTATAAACTAACCATTTGGTTAGCTTGCATGCCCTTTTCCATGAACAATATCATTTTGCATGCGCGTTATTTACTAAGTTGTCTGTTATATTTACATGTATTAATTTACTATTCGGCAAAGATGTGTAATTTTGTAGGACCTAGGCCTACTATTATGGGTGACTAATCAATATTGATATCATTCATTCAATGGGACAACCTTGTTCTCTGTTAATACTACTCCATGTGTGGCAGAATAAGGTTGGCAATATTTGGCTTATTTTCTCTTTTTCTTTGGGACAAATGCTTGGTTTTTTTACAATGTCAGTTTCCATTGTACAGCTATTCATCATACTTGGTTCTTAAGTGATGTTGTGTCTTTTAATTATTTTCTTGAATTAAAAACAGAGATTGAAATATGAAAATTTTCTTTCCATATTACTCTCCACCAATAGAGGGTGTACACAAAAATGTGCCCAAAATTCAAGTTTTCGAGCGCTCTGGTGAATACAAAAATTATTCCCAAAATACTAATGAAAAACAAATTGCAACTGTATGGAAATTAGTATTTTTAGTCACTTAATGATTTTTAAAGTGTGCGTGTACTGCATTGGCATACCATAGTCCTACCTGTAGATTCCCCACAGGCAGGATGGTTGCAGTGAGCAAGTGATTTTAAATATATCAATAATAATCACCATGGTTTGACTTTGACATCACAATGGACTTTCCTTAGCCGACGAAGTCCTACTTACGATAGTGACTGGCGCGTATAATCTGGAGAGATTGATGAGCGCCATCATATTCAACAACAACATTCAGTGTTGTATGTATGAAGGGGAGCCCCATGTCTGTGCACCTAAAATTTAACTTAAGATTAAACCTGAATTTATTCTTATTCCACAAAAATTTTCAGTTGATGTTACTTTATAAATATATTCTTATGAGTAATAGAGCCAAAAATCTTGTGAAAATATGAAAGAAATATATGATTTTCTTGGCTTGGGAAAACCCTCGGTCAGTTCTTTTCAGATTGATTCATGGAACA
Organism: Lytechinus pictus; assembly: GCF_037042905.1. Lineage (NCBI taxonomy): Eukaryota > Metazoa > Echinodermata > Echinoidea > Temnopleuroida > Toxopneustidae > Lytechinus > Lytechinus pictus. The sequence continues at coordinate 30,903,212 of NC_087261.1, forward strand.
AAACATTCATGACAATGGTGCCCCATCATTGAACAAAATAGTCATGACAATGAGCACTTTTAGAAAGGTACGTCGACATAGAGGACTGGTACGAGATGACGTCATTTTTTGGCCTGCCATATGCCTCAGGTCCTCACACACGTCCACTTTCAAAATCAAGAACCTCGCCACATCCATTTTGCGGTTCTCCTAAATAATAGACGACGTGCACGTGAGTGACGTCATTTTAACCGTTCAAGCCCAGCATGAAGATCAACCTTTCCCTTTTAAAACACAGTTTTCAGTGACTTTTCACAAAATTAATGTAAGTTGTACGATGCATTATGTTTATCATATTTGTAATTGCTTTCTGATCTCCAAAATATACATCAATATATATCCTAACTCGCGTAAAAAGGAATCAAAGCAAGTGAAAGGGCACATGTGCACACGTTGCACCTTCGCATCACCCGACCGGGTCGCCAGGCGATGGTGCGCCAGATCTTCAGGGTCGGGCAGCGTGTCATGACCCGCTGGTTATCGCGCTGTTTCATGTGGACGTACGTACACGTACAAGTCGAGTGAAATCTAAAGTATTCGCATCTGTAGTGAACAAGGGCAGACGACGACGTTAACTCGAACGATCAGATGACTGCTACGTCGTTCACGTTCACTGCTCCTAAAACTCTCTAATGGTGCCCCATGTCTCAGACAAGGGGCACCATTGTCATGATAGTTTTGTTCAATGATCTCCCGTTCACTTTACACACGATTCAAGGATTTGATGAGAAAGACTGCATTTTGAGGCCGTCACATGAAGTTCCCAAAATTCATTATTTTTCCACCATATTGAGTTGGATTTTTTAATGAATATCTGTCTATGTATTTCAGGTGTAAAGTTTGAGGTCATTGCGTATCTTTCTTTATTAGAATCGCACCGATATGCGTGTGCGCAGACAAGGGCACTGCGCAGACTTGGGGTACCTTATCTCTCTCTCGTTTCAGTTCCTCTGCTGTTCGGAGATCGGCAGGTATCACTGCAAAAGTTGAGTCAATGAGTCTGGTAAATGTCAAGTCCAAAGGGATTGAAAGACAGGCAGGTTGCTGTGAATTGACAAATTTAAACCCTTCCTGCAACGTATGTTTTCATTTTCTTATACGCCCGTCCTAGACGGGACGTATTATGGTATCATGCTCGGTGTCCGTCCGTCTGTGTGTCTGTCCGTCCGGTAACTTTTCCTTGTAAACGCGATAACTTATTTTGGTGTGTATGTTACTAGCATTGATCCCAGGAAGCTTATTGATTTTGAGGTCAGAAGGTCAAAGGTGAAGTTGCCACCATCCACTTAAATGACCAATAACTCCATTTTCCGCGTTACAGGCGGGCGTATTATGTGCTCGCCTTAGCGACACTCTTGTTTTTTTTTTTTTTACATTTGATGTGAAATTATGAACTTCAGATTATCAAATTAATAATTAACATAACAAATATTAGTGATTAACCTATTGGATGAGCCTGCGCCTTTGAATGTTTTTAACAGATAAATGGCGCAATATAAATGCTGTGGATCATCATCAAATAATAGTCTGTCAAATTGAATAACAAATTTAAAAAAATATGTCATCCTGTATTTTTTGTACGGTTTGGGTTATACACATGTTAGATTTTTTGTAGGATGGTTGTGAACTTCCTTTGCATTTATGAACTTCCATATGAATAATCTAAAATGTTGATCTAGATTTGAAACAGTCAAATTTGGACAATGTCCATTTTTGCTTGGATATTGCCCTTGTCCATTACTTTCTGAACTTCTCCTTTATTAAGTTCTCTTGCATTACGAGGTCAATGATAGTGAAAGCTAATGACTAATGTGCACTTCTGCGATTTAAGTTGGTATTTGATTTTGTGAAAAAGTTCCCAGCTTATCAGTTAACACCACATAGTAAAGGACACACTGTGTGTGCGCCAATGTGCAATACTATACCCTTTTATATTCAAGAGTGATAGGACGAGAGTGGATTATATTTCATTCTCTCAGATTGGGACTCTTTGGATCATTGAGGGTCATCTCCTTGAGCTGTGGGTCGAGAGAAGAGGAACTTGAGACTCTCAATCAAAGATGAATCTTATACTTGATGGAAGGAATGCAGTGATGAGCCTGTGAAGGACATAGGGAGAGAGAGAGAGAGAGGGGGAGTGTGCGTGTGTGGGTTTGTGTGTGAGGAGGGGTGGAGGGGATGGAGAGAGAGTGTCGACCTGTCGCCGACTGGCTAGCGACTGGGTGAGGGGAGATGTGACGTCACAGCTCTTGTCAGCTTGAGCGTCGCAGACCGGTCAGAGACAAGTCGCAAGGAAACTCGGAAGGATTTGACATGTCGAATCCTTGTGACTGGATCGCAAGCTCAATCCAACCTCCAGCCAATCAGACAGCAGTGTTGCATTACGCGTATTATGATAAACAACGCGCATACGCAGTAGTAAGTGCAATTTCTCAGATGATATGCCAAAAAGCAAAAAGCGCATGCGTGAGTCGCCGATCGGATCGCAAGGTGTGCGGTGTCGAGGCTTATGACTGCCTTGCGATTCATCTCCCCTCACCCAGTCGCAAGCCAGTCGGCGACCGGTCGGGTCGTAAGGTGTGCGGTGGCCTTTAGAGAGAGAGAAAGGAGATGAAAGTTTAACATGGAGAGAGTAAAAGACAGGAGGAAAGAGGAGAAAGAATAGGAAAGAAAGAGAAAGGAGGAGAAGGAGGGATGAAAGAGATCAGAGAAAAAGGAGAGGGAGCCTGTAGAAAGAGAGTGAGGGAGAGGGGGGGGGCGGGCATGGACTCAGCAGGAGAATACTTTAAATTTATGGGGAATACAGCGTGAAAAAGGTATACATGTACATGAAGATGTTAGTCTCATTTGTCCTTTTTTTAATGTTGCTTTGGTAATGACACATCTATTGCTATGGAAATGGTAATTACAATAGCATTTGTTTTGCATTAGTTTTCCTCACATGAGGGTTGCATGATACAGTGTGAGTGGGAATAGTAATCACCTTCAGTGTTATTTTTAGGGTAAGATGTATTTAAACAAAAACCCATTTGCATTGGAATTTATTTGGAATACCCATTTGGATTTGTCCCTTTTCAAAACAAGGTCACTTTCATCAATTACATTCAATCATTAAGTTTTCCCTGCATCCAGATTATGAAACCATTTTATTATAAAGCCATCATTGAAGCTTCAGTCTATATTTGTAACATGGAGACAGATAATTGATTTTTTCTCTCTCAAGGTAATTGTTAATGGTCCTGTAACACTAAGCTTAGTGATTAATTTATGTTTGATTGTCATGATTCATTGTACATTGTATCTGTAGTCAAAGCAGTCAATGGAAATGATCTACATTTGTACGATGATTGCTATTAAAATCTTTCTGTTACAGGCCCCAGGTGCACTGGGGGGGGGGGGGGGGTCAATGTATTGCTGTACACATGTGTGACCAAACTATTTCCAGACACCCCCTAAAGGAGTTTTTCTCTGCAAAATAGCCCCCAAACAAGTTTTTCGAGGGCTTCATTTACACATTTTGGCCCCTAAACAAGTTGTCGCCAGAATATGACAAGTTTTGTCTACTTGCTATAAACATTAGCTTAAATAGACAAAACTATATTCATGGGTATTGTATGCCCCCCCCCTGCAGTTAGGGTTACAATCGGGAATAACCCAAACACTTTTCAGAAACGAGGGGGAGAAAAGCTTGGGGAAAAAACTTACCCTAAACACGTTTGGCTAGTCTTAAAAGAAGCTTTGGAAAAAAAAACCACCCTAAATATGTATGACCCCACGATTGACCATTGACCAGTCTTTCAAAACCACCCCTTTTCTTAAAAATCTGTGTTTTTGATACCCTTTAATGAGTGCATGCGCGGCCCAAGTCCAAAACTGGAAAAAAAAACACCCATTTAAACATGTTTTTTGGGTCACGCATGTGTACAGCGATATATTTGACTGCCCCCCCCCCCCCCCCCCCCCCCCCCGGAGGTGCACCTTTTAAGAAATGCATATATAGATTAAGTTAGGGGCCATTTTTTAATGCTATTACTGGGTGGGTTTTTACTTAATGCTTGATTGTGTGCAATGTACCAACAAGGTAACTCAAGTTGACTCTTTAACCTGATAGTCTCTTCTTCTGACTTTGAAACCCTCTCAAGTTTAACCAGCCTAATACATGACATGTACATTGTTTATTATTAGAGATTTAAACAAACAGAGTCGAAGGGTTTCATGTTAATGAAAAGTGAAGCAAGCAGTCAGTTTCTTAATCTGATGTAGATTCTCTCAGACTCTGAGCAATTACAATGTCTTGAGTGATGAGACACATGTAATAGCTTGCCAAGGATACGTCATTTAGAGAGGGAGATACTGAGAGAGAGAGAGAGAGACTAGAGGGAGAGATATGGCGAGACAAACAAAATCAAATACAGAGAGACAACAGAAAGAGAGAGACCAAATGAGAGGGAGAAAATTAATAGGCAGAGCCTTAGGATCTCGTAGGAGGGGGGGGGGGGGGTGCCAGGACTGTGGGAGGTGAGGACAAAGGGAGAGTGAGAGAAATATGTTTAATAGTTTTCTGAAGCTGCTTTTCACATGCCCAGGTCGGATGCCTTGTTGCTCTTCATGACAGTAATACCAGGGGCCAATCTTACAAAGAGTTGCGATTGATTGATCCAATCAATTGCAACTATGGATGGCCAGTGACGTCAACATCTATTATTCATGTTTGTTCAAAATATCTAGCTATGATGTATATTCATGCATTAATTGTTTTCCTGAAAATTCTCCGTGCTTCTCTTTGTTTACAAAGGACATTGTGCAAATTTCCTGTAGAAAAATTATGACACTGATGGATTTCCATAGAGTTACGATTGATTGGATCAATCATAACTCTTTGTAAGACTGGGCCCAGGGATGATTGCAACATTTCTTTACACGACATATACATGTACATGTACTGCCAACTCACAGTTATAATTGTATTTTTACCTGTTAAAGACTGAGCCTGCATACTACATACTGTATGTGGGCTGGAGTCAAGAAAACCTGTGTTGTTTAGCAAAGTAATTCAGTCTGTAACAGGTTCAGTTGTAATATAAACACAGTCATAGTTCATAATATCCTGATGGTGGAAGGTTGCAAAGATTACAGTGGAAGAAATTAATGATTTCCTTTCGCTCCTACATGTATGCATACCCAAGGCATTTCTTACATGCCCTTGTGTTCATCAGCCTGCACTAGAGCTGCATCAGACTTGCATGTCTACCAAGTTGAGCCTTAATTAAAGAGCGCTGTAATATAAACATATTTCACAGTCAACTGACAACAAATCAGTTCATGCACTATTCCGTGACTTATGAGAGATAGATGGTATTAGAGCTGGGGGAGGGGTTAAGATATGATCTAATGGGATTGAAAAATAGGGACTTAAAGAAATTGGAAGCAGTTGTGAAGAATTGCACAGAGAGTCTGGGCCTGGGGAGTCTTTCATAATAACAGCCATTCATTATTCATCTAGACCTAGAAATTATAATCTTCCGAGGTGCATTTTTTTTATATTACCTGGCTTTAGCTTGAACTACTTTTTGCAGCGCTGTGTAAAGAAAAAAAAGGAAAGAAATTTGCTGAAACATTTGTAGCATGAAGCTGTATGGAGAGTTTTCTTTGAAAATGTCAATGTATGTGATCTTCAATGTTCTAAACATCACATTTCCTTTTCTTCATAGATGTACAGTATATACATGTATATATATGAAAAAAATTTACTTTTAGATAGTTAAATTTAAGTGCTACAAACAGGGTTTTTCACTATCTTTCAATAATTTGTTAGCCTGAAAATGTGTGTTTTCCTTGAGATCTATTGAATCTTTATTCCTCATGAAGTAGATGATTTTTGGGGTCATTTTCTGTATCACAGGAAACTGGATCCTCTACAGTAAGGCTATATGAGGACTGTACAATTGTAGTTGCAGTAAACACTGATCTCATGATAAAAGTCTTTAATACCAAGACTTATTGTCACCATATCAACAGAGATCTAGAAGTGTTACAGTTCATATGAATCCTGAAATCTAAACCCCCCCCCAAAAAAAAGATCACCATTCAAGACAGAGCACATGTTGGACGGTGTATATTATTATTGCTTGGAAAGGAATCGCTTGTTATTTTTGCTAATTTTAAAGCAATCCCGCATTGCTCCCAAAATCCTTTGGCACATTTATACAGAAATTTAGGTGGTCATTTTATTGGATTCTGTACAAAATTGTTTTAACCACAGCTGGCATTTATCTACATACAGTGTAGTCCACCTTAACAGGATAACATGTTCATATCTTCTAGAGATAACTACATGTACATGTATTCATCATGAGCTCTCTCCATTTCATTAGTCACTTCCGCATAGCCTTTAATATGCTTCTTACTGAGCGAAATGTTTCACCATAGATGACCTGAAGCATTTGAAAACATGTTCATATCTTGGGAAGATCTCCGGTCTTCCTTTCATTATGCAGCTCATAAAATTCTAATACTAAAAGTGAGATACTATGTGCAGGGTTTTCTTTTCTTTCTTTTATGGACGTTCCCATCGATCCTTTGAATACGCCTCTATAGTTTAATGCATTTTCTTTTTCTTAAAGGACAAGTCCATCCAACCAATAGTTGATGTGAATAAAAAGAGAACCAAAAAAATCATCAGATCCCCCCCCCCTGAGCATGTGAAATTCACATTAGTGCAGCATAATGTGAATCGATGAAGAGTCTCATTATTGTTAAATCTGCATGAAATAAAAAAATTGTAATTACAATGAAATACTGAATAGTGAGGATATAGTAATGTTGTCTCTTGTGTATACATCTCTGTTTTGTGAGAAATAAGTGAAATTTTAAAATGTCACAATTTTTTTTCTTATCTTACATACATGTCTCATATTTGGATGAATTTTTTTGTATTACGCTTGCTTGAACATTTTGTTGGGGGTGAATTTGCCCTTTATCATTTTTTTTCCTTTCTCCCCCCATCCCCTCACTATTTTCTTTTCTCTTGCTCTCATTTTACCCTTCAATCTCCTAGTAGATATTTTTGCGTCTTTTTTCCCCTCCTGTCCCTCAATCTCCTGCTCTATCTCTCTCTCTTTCTCTCTCTCCATCCTCACAATAATTACACTTACACTGAGTCTGCAATCATTTAATGGAAATAACCCCCTTCCCATTACACTGTAGCAACAACGCCCTAAGAAGGTAATGGCCTGTCTGATTCATCCTTCTCACATCACCCCACGAGGGAGCCGTTAGCCATTCATCTACAATCCCATCCATTCCGCTCTTTCTCTACACTGATCACCTAGCCCTCGTATCATATTCTGTGATGCTGCTACAATTTCATCTTCTCCACTGATATAGGCATCAAACACAGATGCTCAAATAGTCCAATCTACATGGGTGTTAAAACCAGTTTTATTCTAGGATATTTTCATCTTCTGGCCGAGCTTGTCAAGCAGTGATTTGTCTTCAGTATGAGGTAAAATGCATTTGAAGATGCAGTTGTCTGGGGGTTTTTGTGCGAACCATTTCTGTTAAATTGTTGTTTGTCAAATTAAGTACCGTATCAACTGTGAGCTTCCAGTGTAACCTGTGTGAAATGATACACATTGTGGCTCTAGTCCTTGATGTATTTTAATCAGGGTTCCTACGGTCATGGAAAATCCTGGAAAAATTTGTGGTCCTGGAAAGTCAGGGAAAAGTCAGGGAATTTGAAAAATTTGTGAAAAGTCATGGAAAAGTCATGGAATTGCATTCACCTCATGGCTGAATGGCTTGAATCTTGATGTTGGTGAAACGAAAATGGTACTGTACCCTGGTCAGACACGGACCATATACCAATGATAATACATGTAGATGTACATGTCATGAGTAAGGTAGTGGGTGTAATGGATGGCTGTGAGGGGAGGTTATGGAGGCCATCATAATGTGTCTGATTTTGGAAACCGTGCCAAAAAGCAAGTCATGGAAAGCAGCAATTTAGTCATGGAAAAGTCATGGAAAAGTCATGGAATTCTGTTTTCAATTTTCTGTGGGAACCCTGTTAATGTAAAAAACCATGGTGAGATGGATAACAATCTACATTTGCCACTCTCCACTCAGGAATGGGTGCCCAGTAGGAAGTATCCTTGAGTCACCTGATCAGGGTAGCCATTCTAAAACTGGGACAATATAGAAACACTGAATTAGTGAGCTACATATTGCATATTTTGTACATGTACATGTAAGTGTGACTGTAGGATAAGGAAGATTATCTGTCCTACATTTGCACTACACGTACTGTGAAACCTGTCTATAGTGACCACCCAAGAGAAAGAAAAAATGTGGTCACTATAGACAGGTGGCTGCCATAGAAAGGTTCTTATTCACACAATCTTCCTCCATGGGAATCAGTTTTAGTGGTCACTAGAGGCAGGTGGCTACTATAGACAGGTGGCCACTAACACAGGTTTGACTGTATATGACATCACCCATAGCTATTGAAATTCACATTGTGACAAAACAATAGCATAGTTTAGATCTGAAATTCTATTGAACAAAATATGATTTCCTCGTACATGTATGTATCTAGGATCTTCATGTGGACATAGATCTATTCTAGATATTAGTATGCACAGTTTACATGTACATTGATGATTGAATATGACTGCACCTTTGATACTAAATCTAAATTTAGCTCATTTCTCTACAGCCTTCGAATGAGAGTTTATTTTTAAGCTAATATTACTTCTCATGCTACAGATAAATGTCAAGTTTTAATGAGATACGTTTGCCATTTATTATATGTTTTATTTTGCTGAGAACAAAACTACCTCTCTGATCAAGACTGAATGTTGAAAACAGTGTGGAGGATTGATTTGAATTTTTATTCTCTTTTTGTTTTAATGGAATAGATTCTGCCGGAATAGAAAGGTTTCTCAGTAATATTTTTGTCTCGCCCAGGAAGTTGAAGGCGGGACGTAGGGATCCAAAAAACGTTATTCCATCGTCTGTCCGTCACAGAAAATTTACTTTATCAATACTCTCTTTTAAATATGATGTGATCCTATGGCAACCAAACTTTGGTGCTAGATGCACTAGGGATACCACCATGTTATAGTACTGTCAGAGGTCACATGATGGGTCTAAGGTCATTTGAGGTTACATTGTTTTAAACCTGCAGGACTTTTTGACATACCTTCATACTGTACCTACAAGACTCTTCTTATGGCACCAAACGTGCAACTGTTGGTCCGTTAGAAACCAAACATGGATGCTAGATTCAAAAGTGTCGTTGTCGTGGTGCCGTAAGAGGTCATGTAGTGAGGTCAAAGGTCATTTGGGGTTAAACAGTTTACTGACTTGACTCTCGTGTAACAACCTTGCAACCATTGCTCCTTTTTCAATTAAACTTTGGTCAGATGCATTTTAATGAACCTTCATGTAATATTGGCATCAATATCAAATGGTATGGTCAAAGCCAAAGGTCATTTTATTTCAAACGATATTTTACCTTGGGGCCGTTTCATAAAGCTGTTCGTATAAAGATAAGAGCGACTTTTAGAACGACAGGTGAACCTTTCTTTAATACGCACTAAACCATCGTCAATGAATGTACCATTTACTACAAGAAAGGATCACCAGATGTTCTTAAAGTCACTCTTAATTTACGAACAGCTTTATGAAACACCCACCTGCAACACTAAATATGAGTCATGACTGGACAAGTGTCGGTCTAATGGCAACCAAACTGAATATGAATTACATCTTTAACTCCAAATCAACAGTACCTTCTTCACCCAACTCCTTTTAAGAGTTACCTGTAGGCTTACATTGAATTATTCAATAAAAGTAAGGAAAGAGATGGAGAAGAGGAGTGAGATGTGCAGGTACCTGTATGTTGGTATTCATATTAGAAAAGTGCAATTTGATAAAGTTCTCTCGGTGAGTTTTATAGCTCAATTCAATCTCGGGTTGCAATCTACTCTAGATAGTCCAATACTAATGTGTTTGTGAGGGCGTGTGTTGTTTGCATTTTGGCTGTGTGTATAGTGTAGACCCTACATGTATTTGTGTCAGCTTTATTAAATTAACCTGTTGTACTCTCCAATATCAGATTCTTCGCTCGGCATTGCTAGGCATGGAATGTTATGGAATAAAATGGGACAGTCTGGCTCTGGGAGATTTTAATTCTGCTCTCCTCATCGTATTCCCATAGGCCATAGTTCCCTATTCCTATAAAAACAATTCAACTGCAAGAGCTACATATAGCAAGATGTGAAGAACAAACAGTGCATGGAAACCTGCGAAAAAATTGTCTAATTTGAAAATTATTCTTTATCTAAAAAAAAAGGAAGTTTCTCAAATTTTGCTTTTTACATGTAGGTAAACTAGGTATTATTTCAATATTTCCTGTTTCTGAAAAGTAATTCTCATATTATAGACTACAGTGTATGTTAATGCACACAATACGATGTAAAGATTTGGTTCATTAAAAGTGCAGCATACATGTACATTTATTTATTTCATTTTGTGTCGGGCCTCATTGCAAAAACTTTTATTGGAATGCCCCAATATTCTAGATTTTAGGACAGTTTATGCTTCATTTGCAATTGAACAAACATTACATTGGAAGCATCGTGGAGCTAAGCAGTTCTGACTCTCGCCTTTTAATCTTAGGTTAGGGATGTTTGTTTGAATCTTTCCCAGGCCTAGCATCCTTTGGCAAGGCATCAATCCCCACTTTGCTTCTCTCCACCCAGATATTAAATGGGTACCCGGTACGATGTGAAAACCATATGTAATGTAGTATGCTTCTCTATTGAGTCTTAGATTTCTGGAACTCTTGTTGGAAATGCTCCCAAGAGAGTGAAGAATCGTCCCCGAATCCACGAAGTGGCACATGCAACCGTCGATGCACCAAATCACTTCACGAGATAAACGCGATTAAAGATTTTTATATTTTCAATTGCCCGTTGCTATATGATTGTGAAGTTTAACAGAATGACAAATGCACATACCAAGAGCCAGGTATCTACTCCTGCCTCCCATGTTGAAATTTTATTGAATGAACATCAAATTTTGACGTAGCAGTGATTCAAACACAAGTGTCGTTTTGTGCGTAGAAATGGGGCGTACCTGTGTGCCACTTCGTCGATATTTTTACAAAGGATTTTACGGCTTGTGACGCATTTTTACTTTAATTATCTCATTGATTAGAGAGAATTGGGTTCTAAATTTCGGTGAAATGATAGACCATAGCTAGAGAATACTAAAACTGAAAGTACCTCAAAATTGCAATTTCACGTGATTTTGGGACGTTGTGCCACTTCGTGGATTCAGCGACGGAATGTGCATGTTGTGTGTGGGCATGCCGGGATCCAGTGACTGGTACAATAAGAATGATATTGATAAGCAGTTCTTAAGAGACGCATAATACCATAAATAGTCTCTGCGTGTGGAAGAATTGTTTTGTATTATAAGGCTAATATACAGTGCGTCCCAAAAAAAACTATACACTTTTGAAATGGCTGCCAAATAAGAAATGTAGCACTTTTGGGGAAAAGACTTATAGATATGGAAAGCCAATAAAGTCAACTTTCAAATGATACCAAAAAGTTGGAAAACTATTCATGCTTGAGCGAGCACTGCCCACTTAAACAAAGGGTATGAAAATTAGGGTGGGCCGGAATTAGCCTTCTAATTTCTTTCAGGTTTGTTTGTTTGGTACTTGCAAAGTTGAGGGTTATTTGGTGAATTAAAGATCAGTTGTGATCAGTTTGTTGTTTGTGAAAATTTAATGCGTTATTAAATTGAAATTTAATGCATGAGTGATCAGGAATTGCAATTCTTAGTGCAGCATTTTGTCTTTATCATGTGGATCTCAACAATGTGTTCATGACAGTCAGGAGAAGAGGGGGTAATATGACTTAGGTAGGTGAAGTACGTTGATGGAATAAAGGTCAAGAGAACATTTAGCAAACTCTCTTCATCTCACCCCCCCCCCCCCCCCCCCGCTTCTCTTTTTCTTGAGAGACTAAGCTCGGCTAGGCTTGGCAGGAATTAGCCTTACAATTTTTTTTTCAGTGGTTACTCCTTTGGAACTTGCTAAGCTAAATTAATGAGTGAGATAAGTTTTGGTTTCCTAGGCAAATTTAATGAGTTACTAAATTGAAATTTAATGCATGAGTGAACAGGACTTGTAATTTAAGTGTAGCATATTCATCTTGTGGACCTCATAAACTTTTGTGTGTTCGTGAGAGTAAGAGTAATGTAATGGTACCTGTTACAAGTAAGAGGGTGAGATATGCTAAGACTTGGTTAAAAGGGCATTCCTCTTCTTTTGTCATTTTACAAATTAAAAGTCATATGTACCCTCCCCTCTCCACCTCCATTCCCCCCCCCCCTCCCCCTCTCTCTGTCTCACTTCCTGGATTGAAAAAAGCCTATTCAAAACTTAACTGCCAAGTGACCGGTGGCTGATGGTCTGTTTTTTTTATTGAATGATTACCAAGAAATTTAATGATTATGATGATTAATGAAATAATTTATTGAAAAAAATGAATGTTTGAGTGATCACATTGCACATTGAATGAGTTGATTTACTGATAAATTGTTGATTAAATGATAGGAAAAAGTTGATGCGTTAATTCAGAATTAATCATTAAATCAACATTCTGCTCTGGACTTTTTGCGTACATGACAATAGCCATCAGTCTCTCAACAGGAGGGGAGGGCGGGAAAGAGGGAAGGGGCGGGGGCTGAATGTTCTGTTGACCCTTATTCCATCAACCTACTTCTCCCACTGAAATCCTATCTCACCCCCTATTCTCCCGACTCCCATGAACACATTGCTGAGATCCACATGATAAAGTTGAAATGCTGCCCCAAAAGAGATCCAAATGATAAAGTTGAAATGCTGCCAAAAAAGTGTAATTTGTGTTCACTCATGCATTAAAGTTCAATTTAATAATTCATAAAATTTGCTTAAGCAACCAAAACTGGTCACGGTTGATCATTAATTTATCACAACGCCCTTAACTTTGCATGTTCGAAAGGATTCGCCTCTCAGAAACTGACATAAATTGGAAGGCTAATTCCAGCCCACCCTAATTTTCATACCCTTTGTTTCAGTGGGCAGTGCTCGCTCAAGCATGAATAGTTTTCCAACTTTTTGGTGTCATTTGAAAGTTGACTTTATTGGCTTTCCATATCTATAAGTCTTTTCCCCCAAAGAGCTACATTTTTTATTTAGCAGCCATTTCAAAAGTGTATAGTTTTTTTTGGGACGCACTGTATATGCTCCTTAAAAAAGGTATGTTTTCAATTACAAGGTATTGTGCTTATAAGCATTAAGTACACATGTAAAAATGTAACTATTATAATCATTGTTGTACAAGTTTCTTGCAATGCCCTGTAAAAGTACATGTATTCAGGGTTTGGTTGTCGCTGCACTGTACATGTACATGCGTGTATCTTTTTTTTTCTTTTGCACTTATCATTCATCCACTGGCAATAAATTATGTGCAGGCTGAGGAATACAAGACGAAAAGTAGTTCACTCAGTGACCTTTTATTGAGAAACGTAACATGTTGGGCTTCAGGCTTTTCCAATTTTCAGCTTATCATTACTCATTAGCACATCAGTACTAGATTAATTTGTACTTAGGAAGTTCAGGACGAGTAATGAGTTTCAGAGGACTACGCTTTTAATAGACATGAGATCATTGTTTTTATCCCTGCTTATTTCACGCAAATCTTGAGCCATGATCTTATTTTTGGGGATATGATTATTTGTTTTCTTTTCTACCTTGTTTAGTTATCTTATTGTGGAATTCATTTCAAGATGTCCTGAGTACCTTTTCATCATTATTACATGTACCGGTAATACAATGGAGACAGATTTGCATTCACATGAAATTTTGAATTTTGACCTTTCGTTTTTCTTTTCTTTTTTCTTCAGATTTATAGCAGAATCTTTTTGAGGCATAATTATGCTAAAATCAATTAATTTTAGCCGATGAAAGTAAGAATGACCATATCTTTTATATGAATAAGATGAGAAAATCCATTTACATTGTACACTGTACATGTACACAAAATCACATTTTGGAGCAATTTTGGGTCTGACATGCACTTTAATATAATTGTGTAATTTTTCAACCACATACCCGGATATCATAAATTTGGTCTCAAAAGATGCGCAAGACTTTTTGAAAAAAGCCAGTGAGTGGCGCAATCGAATAATTTTGCACAGCAGAATGGTCTTGGAAAATGTCAAGGGGGGGGGGGTTGATTCACCCACAACATTTTCCCCAGCGGTTTTAGGGTTAATGCCTTAGAGAGCATAGGGTTAGAGTTAGGATTGTAATAGAGTTCTTGGTTCAGAAATAATTTACATTAAAAAATTGGTGTATTTTTTCATTAATTACAACTTAAAACATAAACCCATAATACCGAGTGACGGTTACGGAGTGACATCTGAAATATTCACACACGGGCAACGTAAAATGAACTTATATTTTAAAATTTTCTTTTGATATGATGTAAAATGATGACCTTCAGATTATCAAAAAAAAATCTACAAAACAAGCAATAGTTTTCTGCTAAATTGAAATTAAGTAAAAAACAAGATATGTAGTCCCATGTATAGAATTTTTTGTATGGTTTGGATTCTCCTATAAGGAGATGCGTAAGAAAAAAATTGTGGCTAATTATGTTCCCCTTTTGTATTTATGAAATCCCATATGAGTTTTGATAGAAAAATGTGATCCAGATTTGAAATAGAACCATAAATTCTTTTGAAAATGTCCACTTTTGCTTGGAATTGCCAATATCGTACATGTTAAACTGAATGAAAATTGAAAAAGCGTTACAAGTTACAACACCATCTTTTTGTGGGGCGTGTTCAAGACACATGGCCATATATGTAACTTGACTCCCATTAAAAGAAGAGATCTACATGTACACATTGCAAACAGGAAAATTGAGAGGAGGGGGATGAAAGCCCCTAGAAGCCTCTTGCAGAATTTCCTCAATATGTCATACATCATGTATTTATCTTCATGCGTCACTCTTGTTGTTCACCTATTTGTCAGTATGGTTGCTGGGCATCATTTCAATGGAAATTCTAGCTGGTTTATTGGATTGGACTCGCATCCCTATAAATGCTTTAAGCAATATCCATATTTGGATGGAGAAATTCGACTTTCTTTTTTGCTATTGTTTTTAGATCATACTGTACATCCTTGTAAAATTTCTAAAGAATAGTTTTCCATTTTGAATTATTCTACTTTACTCCTTTAAAAAATGTTTCTAGCATGTTGTTGCAGGGAAGGAGAAGGGGGGGGGGGGGTCAAGAAATATCTATTTTTAAGACTATATGAAAGTTCAAATTTCGTCTTTATTTAATATCAGGGTTGTTTGATTTAAATCACTTGATTTTTTTCAAAAAAATCACTGATTTAAATCAACTTTTATGAAAAAAATTAGTTTTCTCTATTTTCTCTTCTTCTTAACAGATACTTTCAATGTAATCATTTTCATTTCTGTTCTACATGCTTTAGAGATACTTTAAAAGAATGATACACCCTCATGGAGTCTGATTTAACACCACTGTTTTATTTTCAAATTGTAAAACAAGCAAAACTGATGAAAACAACAAGTTTCTAACGAAGTAATGATAAATAACTCTCTGTATGTACACCAAACTGTTAAATCTTCAATAAAATAATATATAAAATCTACAAAGGTGCTCAAAGTCCACAACTTGGATACTTTTACAAAACAGCTGAACTACTTGTATGTACCTCCTTCTTGTTACTATTAATACCCATTCTTTCAATTACTTAAGTTGAAGGCATATGTGTACATTTGATAAGAATTACATGTATATTTGCATGCTTTTGTATTTTCTTATCAATACCCATACATTCAATTACACAATTTCAAAGTACACATGTATACTTAATAAGTAGAATTCCCAAGGGCAGTATAGGAACCCTAACAGGCCTTTAATAATGTCAATTTTGTTGGAAATTCTCAAGTTCTTTGAGTACTTCATGCATTGGAGTAACACTTCGGATGTTTTGAACTGACTGATATAAAAATTTCAAGAGTTTAAATGTATACATAATACATAACATTACTTGGGCTTCCATAATATGTCCCTCTCTATAATGCAAAAAAAAAAAAATAATAATAATAATAACCTGTATATAAGTGGATTATTGTGTCAAATAGTACAATACACAATGTTCAAAAGACTACTTGACCACTATTATTGGTGTAAAACAGTTTTAAATATACTGTAGTTTAAAACTTGTTAAGTGTGACCATTATTTTTCGTTGGAAAAAAAATCAAAAAAATCTGATTTAAAAAAATAAAAAAAATCTGATTTTGTTGATTTTTTAAAAAAAAATCAACAACCCTGTCAATATTTATCCATATCGGAAATTTGTTTTGTTCACAACTTCGAGTCAATAAACATCAAAGTGCCATATTAAACATAGTACATGTAAAGCCATTCTTACATAAAAATTCTATACAGTGAATGTGAATACTCGTTTTAATGTATACACAAAGTGTACAAACAAAATGTACATAAAGCCACCATTTGATATAATTACTTGAAATTCAGTAGAAAAATGAGTACTTCAGGTAGTATAATTCAAAATTTCATTCTTATAATAACTGCATGTACATGTTGTATTAACATGCATGTAT
The DNA here is from genome assembly GCF_037042905.1 of Lytechinus pictus. Lineage (NCBI taxonomy): Eukaryota > Metazoa > Echinodermata > Echinoidea > Temnopleuroida > Toxopneustidae > Lytechinus > Lytechinus pictus. Next base: position 30,919,979 of record NC_087261.1, read on the forward strand.
TAATTCAAAAAGTTACTGTATAGAAATAATTAGTAAACAATATTTTAGTATGGAAAATTTAAAACTTCATTCCAATAATAGCATGAAGTATGAAAATATTAATTTAAAAAATTTAATGTATTGCCTCCAAAAAGATTTACATTAGATGTGTGTAATCAATATTTCATTACAATTTAAAATTTAATTCCATTAGTATTAAACATATTAATTCAAAAAGTTACTTTATCGAAATAATTAGTAATCAATATTTCAGTATGAAAAATAAAAAATTTCATTCCAATAATAAATGCATGAAGTATTATTAATACAAAAAGTTAATACTGAATAGAAATAACTATTAATCAGTATTTCAGTACGAAAATTTTAAAATATCATTCCAACAATAAATGCATGTGTATTAACATATCAATTCAAATAGTTACTGTATTGTATAGCCTTAAAAAAGGTTTGAATTACAAGTGAGTATTTCATTACAAACAATATGAAATTTCATTCCAATAATAAATGCAGAAAGTATTAACATATTAATTCCTAAAAGTTACTGTATTGCCTCCTTTAATTATAAATCTTATCTGTGTTTTATAGGAATATCCCTGTTTTGAGATGCACATGCAATAAATAGTAGGCCTACTATTTTTTTGCATAACATACATACAAGTAGTAGAGTTTGGATAAAGCTCTAAAAGAAAATGCTCCTTCTCTAATACACACCACCTTGTTGTCACCCCTAATATTTGAGAGGAGTAGCTAGCCATGATAATTCACAAGAGCGTGTACTTCCACTCACATGGTTCATTTGATAGAGATGCAATTGACTTTCATCTAAAAACATCTCAGGAGTCAACAACATAGAGGCCTGGAGTAAACGTCCTTCATGGCATGTTCAGACCATGGAGCCACCTCATGTTCACACTTTGATTGAGAACGTTCACATACAAATCCCAGTTACTATATGGGATATGCTGCACCTTTCATTAAATCTTGGATGCGGCTCTGATGTGGCTTATTTCAGTTCATGAAAGGTCAAGGGTCAGAATGAATCATATTATTTAAGTCATCTTTTCAAGAAGACTCTTGACCCGTCTCCAAACTCTTTTTTTTTTTAATTAATAAACAAGATTCTCAAATAGTGCAGCTTAATAATGCAGGTTTTGTTTCCCATTACAATGGTCTTATTATGACAATAAGCTGCAGTATTTCCTTGCTGCACTCTTTAAAAATAATACTACATTTTCTGAAATCCTGAGCGCAATATTTGTTGCCAATATGCATTTATCTTTGAGCTGCATCCAATCTAGACTTAAGTCACTATTTGAAGGTGAATTCATGAAAGGTATATGAGATGAAAAATTTTGCTGAGTGAGCACTGTGACTGAATTTTGAATGTGAACAGGGCTCTAATAAATGTGGAAATTTATTGTGAAGTATGCGTTAAGACGCTGTCCAATCACTACTTTATCCTCATCAAGAGGCCTTGTTTCAACTGTCCTCTGTGGTTGGAGGATAAAGACACAATAGGTGGTTTCAGACCGCCTTGAAGTTCATCAGTTCCAGGTATTTTCTGATTGGAAATGTACCCCGATCAGAAAATACCAAGTGATTTTGGAAATGTGAAAGTAAATAACATGTAATCTCCCCGAAAGAAAGTACCCGTTATTTAAAGCAGATACTTGTCAAACTTACAAGAACTTTTGTGGGGAATTTTCCAAGGTTGCAGGTATTTTGAAAGTATGAAAGTTGGGCGCGGGCGCCGCCGGTGGCCGCTGAGCTAGAGATTTTGAATCTTGCACCTTGCTCGCTTATCAGACCGTACTGCGCATTCTTGTAACTTCAGGAACTGATCCCGAAGGGTATGTTTCGGGGCAGCGTGAATGTGGGAATAATTAATGGGTATTTTGTGGCCTGAAAAACTTCTGGTAATTTAATGGGGATTCTTGTGATCGAGGCGGTTTGAAACCACCTAGTGTTTATACTACTTGATTTCTTTTTCTCCCTTACGAGAGAGCCTATCCGAAGCTTAGGTAAAGTGTTGTGAATATCCTCTATCCAATCTTTCAACAGTACAGAGCCCAGTGATTATATTAATTTTTTTTAATGATTATAGTGATACTAGTGCTCAGTGGTATATGCAGGGGGGGGGGTTGCTTGTCAAATTTTGTTTGGGGGTATGAAATTACCTAAAATTTGTGATGAAGACCTTTTTTTCTTTCTTTTGGTTGTCAACATTTCTTTCAGCTTGAACCCCCCTTCCACAATCCTGCATACGCCACTGCTATTGCTCTCTCTCATTGATATTTTATTTTTCTCTAAAGTGGGTAATTAGCTTCCAAATATAGTGATTGTATACTAGAAAGCTGCAGACAGAGATCTTGATACTTTCAGCTATCTACATTTCGTGGAAGTCGTTTTATATGAAAAATACTATATTTTATTTTATTTTTTTCAAATGTTTTTCCAATAATCCAGTAAAACTGGTTTTGGTCATGGATACACATTCATATTATCTAGTAATTGATTGGATTTTGGAGTTACTTTTTTAAACTTAGAATAAGTTTGTACAAAAATCTCCATGTATGCAGCGGCAAATTAATGCAAATGTCATGATCATGATAAGTTGAGGTCTTGAGCTGATGTCTGTAACGGTATGACATCCGTCCATTATAACATACATACATGTCTTTCATTTGTCTCTTTGTATTCAGGGCCTTTAAATGTCTGGTCTGTGTGCATCACTAATAAAACTACCAAGTAGGATTCCATCCCTGGTTAGTTTCACATCAATCCTCGTTCAAATTCAGCCAATCAGCTCTCTCCTCACAAACCATCAACCAATCAGAAATCACCATACATCAAGCCCTACTTACGTACAGCAGAATCCCGCCTCAGGTGTTTGTAGTGGAATTAATTGTAGGAGGGAGGAAGGTCAGTCTGGAAACCATCCAATCAGATCAAGAAGGAATTTGAATCACCCAATCGGCAATCAGTACATGTGCGGTAATTCCTACTCAAGCATGGCAACACCAATTATAGCCCCTTCAGCTAAACATACAGCTACGGTTAGTATAATACCTACATACATGTATCCCAATCCCTACACCTAGCATTTTTAAATTCGAGCAATATTTTGTTTAAACAGTATATGCAAATCACGAATATTCATTAGGTGGGCTGATGATTTCATGTCCCTATTTTTCTTTTTTTTATGTTATCATCATTACATATATCCACACATTTGTGTATGATATAATAGAATAAGTTACATCAATGAATATCCAATGCAAATCAGTTGTCAATCAATTTTTTTTATTTCTTGGAGAACAAAATTTAAACAATCATAATTTCATGTGATGAAATGCAAAGAACAAGTGGGCATATGACATCTGTTTGATCTTTGAATATCCATGAAAACATGCATAGAAATAGAATTTACTGAACTAATGCAAATCTTTCAAATGTCACAACTTTATCATTTCTAGCCGATTTTGATCACTTTTTCAGTGTTTTGTTTACAAGTCTGCTTTTTCTTTAATATATGTTCAAATCATATCATTTTCAGCCTGGAGTACCTCTTTTAACAACATGTTAATGTGATTGAAATGTATTTATTCCCATTTGGCATACATTATGCTACACTCCCAGGCCAGATGACTTCAGTGCTAATTACCATGGAAACATGGCTCAACAGTAAATCAAATCATGGTTTTCACAGAAGATACAATAAATACGAAAGTTAGCATAATTTATAAATTATAGGAAAGTTAGCATTATTTATAAATGATTCAAGAACATATGCTTTTTTTTGTTTCTCGATATCACAGGTTATCTTTCTGCATGGGCTTGGCGATACAGGGTATGTACATCTAGCATTGCTATGTTTCCCTTGTTAAAAAAACGAAATTTACCACACTTTTGAAGATGGCATATTTTCTAATTTGTATTTGTGTAAAAGAATGAATGATTCAGTAATATTTATAACCATTGTGTGGGCATTGAAAACATTCTGTGAAAACATTGTCTAAAGCTTTGATTTACACTGTATTTTTCATGGTTTTTTTTTTTGGGGGGGGCCATAGATTTGAGTATTCTGTGAAATTTTATGTTATTTCCTATTTCATATCACAGAATATAGTGAGTGGGTACTTTGCACTATAGACGGGTCAATATACGACCAAAAATAGCCCTACCCGGAACAAATTGCAACAAATTATTTTTCAACGGTATTTTGTACTATTTGACCTCAGGAATAACATACTAAAAATCTACCAAAATCCGCATCCGGGAAAGTGGTTATTTTCAAGATGGCGTCCAAGATGGCCGCCATTCACTGGAAATGGATACAACTGACACATTATCCACCCTTGAATCCTATTTCTGTTCATATTCCATGGACTGGGGGTACACAAATTTATTTAGGCTAGAATGAATTATAAGCCCTCCAGTGTAACAGGCAAATCCAAGATGGCGCCCAAAATGGCTGCCGTAGGCTGAAAATCCACAGTTCATCTAAATTTGTTTTTATTCAATGGTTTTAAGGGTGAAATAGTACATTGAAACAAGTTACAAGGACAGCCAGTGCTCTGGTGTGTCCAAAAATCCAAGATGGCTTTCAAAAATGGAGTTTAAAATGGCTATTGATAATTAATGGACAAAGTTCATTTCATATCCGCCTGGGGCATAATGATTTTGGTGTCTAAACCATGATTTCAATGGTCAAATAAGACATTGGAACAAGATACAAGGACAGTCAGTGGTCCAGTATGTTAAAAAATCCAAAATGGCTACCAAAAATGGAGTCGAAAATTGCAGTTGCTACTTAAAAAAACTGACATAGTTTGCTCAATGTCCAGAAATATGATTTTTGTGTCTATATCATGGTTAAATGGGTCAAATAATGCATTGAGACAAGTTACAAGGAAATTCAGTGGTCTGGTATGTCCAAAAATTGAAGATGGCTTCCAAAAATTTGTCTTACAAAAATCGGACAAAGCTCATTTCATATCGGCCTGGAAATGTGATTTTGGTGTCTAAACCACTAGTTTCAATGATCAATTAATACGTTAGAGCAAGTTACAAGGACAGTCAGTGGCCTGGTCGGTCAAAAAATCCAAGTTGGCTTCCAAATATTGATTCTAAATTGACTGCAGCTACTTAAAGCGGACATAGCTTATTTCATATCGGCATGGGAAATGCGATTTTGGTGTCTAACACACTGGTTTAAGGGCCAAAATAATACATTAGGAGAGGTTTAAGGCCATTCAGTGGTCTTGTATGACCAAAAATCCAATATGGCTTCCAAAACTTGATTCTAAAATGGCTGTTGATACTTAAAAGTGGCATAGCTCATTTTAAATCCGCCTGTGAGATATGATTTCGGTGTCTAAACTATGGTTTCAAGGGTCAAATTATATATTAGGACAAGAAAATGGCAGTCAATGATCTAGTATGTCCAAAATTACAAGATGGCTTCCAAAAATGGAGTAAAAAATGTCTGATGTTACTTATAAAAAGACATAGTTTGTTTAATATCTGTCTGGGGAATATGAGTTTGGTGTTAAAAGCATGGTTTGATAAGGTCAAGTAATACACGAGGGTAAGTTACAAGACTAGTCAGTTGTCTGTATGTTAAAAAAATCCAAGATTAACTAAAAAATGGGGTGTAAATTGATTGTTTCTACTTAAAAGTATGCATAGTTTATTATATATAAACCTTGGAGGTATGATTTTGCTGTCTATACTAGAGTTTACAGGGTCAAGCAATACATTGGATTAAGTTGAAAGGACAGTCAGGTGTCAGGTATGTCCAAAAATCAAAGATGGCTTTAAAAATGGGGGTCTTAAATGACAATTATTACTTAGAAGTGGATGTAGGACATTATTTTTTAAAAACCCTCTTGTGCTTTAGGCAAATTGGACAACTGCATATCAATGTTACCAGTCCAAACATATTATTTTAACCATGAAACCATAGTGTGGACACGGAAATCATATCTCCTAGGTGGATTTTAAATGAACTATGTCCATTTTTAAAGTAACAGCAGTCATTTTAGACTCCGATTTTGGAAGCTTTCTTAGATTTTCGACATACTGGACCACTGACTGTCCTTGTAACTAATTTTCTGCCCTTTGAAACCATGATATAGGTAACAAAAACATAACCCCTTGACGAATAAAACATGAACTATGTCCATGTTTAAATACCATCGCGGCTAATTCATACTATCTTTAAGCCACCGTGGACTTTTGGACATACTTGACCACCAATCGTCCTTGTAACTTATCCCAATTTATTATTTGACCCATTTAACCATGGTATTGGCACAAAATAATCATATTCCCGGATAATGAACAAACTATGTTTTTTTTTTTTTAAGTAGCAACAGCATTTTTAACTCAATATTTGGAAGCCATCTTGGATTTTTAACATACCGGACCACTAACTGTCCTTTTAACTTGTCCCAATGTATTATTTGACTATTGAAACTATAGTCTAGACACCAAAATCATATCTCTCAGGTGGATGTGATATGAGCTATGTCCATTTTAAGGATTAACAGCCATTTTAAACTCAATTTTTGGAAGCCATCTTGTATTTTTTGACATACCATACCACTGGCTGTCCTTGTAACTTGTCCCGACGTACTACTTTATCATTAAAACAATCGAATGGAAACCAAATTAAAGCCACTTAAGTAATAGATGAATTGTGGATTTTGTAGCTTACCATGCCTACGGCAGCCATTTTGGGCGCCACCTTGGATTGTCCTGGGACTCTGGAGTGCTAGTATTCACTCTAACTTGTATAAATACATTATTTTACCCATTGGACCATGGAATATGAACCAAAATAGGATTCTAGGGTGTATAATGCGTGAATTATATCAATTTTTATTGAATGGCGGCCATCTTGGACGCCATCTTGAAAATAACCACTTTCCCGGATGCGGATTTTGGTAGATTTTTAGTATGTTATTCCTGACGTCAAATAGTACAAAATACCGTTGAAAAATCATTTGTTGCAATTTGTTCCGGGTCAAACCATATATTGACCCGTCTACTAGTGGATTGAGACTGATTAATTACTAGTAGTTCAGCCACTTGTATAGTGCTTTGCGCACATTTACTTGTTCTTCTATTAAGAAAGCATAGAAGATATAATAATATTTCCAAATCTTGTTTTTTGTGTGAACAGGCATGGATGGTGTCAGGGCTTTGAAGAGATTAAAGAGCCACATATCAAATACATATTTCCTAATGCGTAAGTACATTGAGAGTGTGTTCATACTCACACTTTGATTGGAGCCACATATCAAATACATATTTCCTAATGCGTAAGTACATTGAGAGTGTGTTCATACTCACACTTTGATTGGAGCCACATATCAAATACATATTTCCTAATGCGTAAGTACATTGAGAGTGTGTTCATACTCACACTTTGATTGGAGCCACATATCAAACACATATTTCCTTATGCGTAAGTACTTTGAGAGTGTGTTCATACTCACACTTTAAACCACATATCAAATACATATTTCCCCTAATGCGTGAGTACATTGAGAGCATGTTCATACTCACACTTTGAGCCACATATCAAATATATATTCCCCCTAATGCTTAAGTACATTGAGAGTGCTTTCATACTCGCATTTTTAGCCACATATATACATATTTCCTATTAAATGCGTAAGTACATTGAGAGTGTGTTCATACTCACACTTTGAGCCACATATCAAATATATATTTCCTCATGCATAAGTACATTGAGAGTGTGTTTATACTCACACTTTGATTTGAGCCACATGTCAAATACATATTTTCTAATGGTAAGTACATTGAGAGTGTCTCACATTTTGAGCCACATATTAAATATATATTTCCTAATGTGCAGCATAAGTACATTGAGAGTGTGTTCATACTCACACTTTGATTTAAGCCACATATCATATTTCCTAATGCCTAAGTACATTGAGAGTGTGTTCATACTCATATTTTGAGCCACATATCAAATATATATTTCCTAATGCGCAGCATAAGTACATTGAGAGTGTGTTCATATTCACACTTTGAACCACATATCAAATACATAAATTTTTTTCCTTATTCGTAAGTACATGAGTGTGTTCATACTCACACTTTGAGCCACAATATATTCCCTCATGCATATTAAAGATAAATGCCAGTTGTGGTAACGATTTCAAAATGAGTTCGTACAGAATCCAATGAAATGACCACCAAAGTGTCTGTTTGTATAAATGAAAAATATGTGCCAAAGGATTCCGGAAGAAATTGTGTAATTGCTGAGAAATTAGCAAATAAGCACGGGATTCGGGTCAAGCGTCGGGCCGACATTCAAAGCAATAATAATACACTGTCCCACGTGCGCTTATCTGTGTTGGTGATCTTCAGTGTGAACATTTTTCAGCGTAGATTTCAAGATTTCACAAAGTTCAGTTTATGTAACTGTACCAGATCTAGATCCTTGATGATATAGTGACAATTAAACCTGGTTTTACTGACTTTCTTGTGAAATCAGTGTTTACTGCAACTACTTTAAATTATCTTTAAAGTACATAGTCCGGCAGCCCAGGAGATTTATTCAACCAAAAGCCGGACAAGCAAATGACCCCATAGCTGGATGGCATGGACCCTGAAGTTTACAAAAATGCATTGCCGCTGGGTTTTTTTATGTGTATGCAATCCCACGGTATTGTATTCATTCTGTGTATGTGCATATGTATTTGTAATTTTGTAAACCCGATGTAAAAGGAATTTCCTACACAGGAATACATTCAATTCAATTCAAATCGTCTGCTCATCAGTTCCAACATATTGAATGTGAGGAAATTTGATAAGCAATCACTTGCAGTAGATCATTTTGTTGTGAAATTCTTCGGAAATATGGAAATAATTTTGATGGTTCACAAAAATAATTTCTGTCTTTCTCCAAACTTGGATTTATCTTCATTCTTGTATGCTAATACTTTGCTTTCAGACCAAATGCGAAAGTGACGCTAAACTTTGGAATGGTTATGCCATCTTGGTTTGATATCTACTCGTTAACGGCTGACGGTCAAGAAGACACAGAAGGAATCAAAAAGGCATCTAAAAATTGTAAGTACATATTGTTATTATTATTGTCATCATTAGACATGATATAGACTGGCACTTGTACATTGATTTTCTGCAAAAATATTGATTTTGGGTGTTCCTTTTGAGGACCAACATATGCCCACGGAAGAATACATGGTGTACCATGAAACCACTACACTCTCATCAAAATCAGAGTTTTGACCAAAATGAACTGATAAGACAGTTGCATGAACACTGACTCTATGCCTGTGTTGTGTACATTTAAATCAAATTGAATATTGATTGAAACAGAACAGATTTGTCAGAACTACACATTATTACGTTGATTTAATAAATTTATTTAGCACTTTTCTCATGGAGACTCAATAACAATTCTACACATGCCATTTACCATATAGGTCAATCATCGTCTGTTTATTTAAACTGATGAATTAATCCATCCAATTGATGGCTAGAGTATCACAGGCTTGAAAAAAAATTCAAGTTTACACTGAAGTAAAAGGCTAACTTGTCTGCCTTTGGAACAGAAATGATCAAGAAAAATGAAAAAATCCAGAAAAATAAAGCAAATTAATTTTGACTGCATTTTTTCAGAGCAGCCAGAACCAACTCTCCTTTCCTCATGGTGTTAAAGTTGAGGTGTGTCCACTCTCTACACTAGCAATCCACATACAATGTATAAAACCCAATTGGGTGCATTGCTATACCTCCTATTCAAAAGACACAATGCTAGGTCAAATCAGTTATGTCTTGCACAGCTGAAAAAATCCTCACCATCAATGGCACACTCTATAGATACCTCTTCTCTCCCCCCTCCTCTCTATCTTTTTTCTCTCCCTCTCTCTCTCTCTCACTCTCCTTTGTTCCAACTTACATTCTTTTTCAAATAATTATTATTACAAATTTAAATCAAAGAGATTTCATTTTCAATGTGACAGTGCTTGATTTTTGGTTCTTAGCGCTTTACATTGTAATTATGATGACCCCGGTCATCGTATCCTTGCATGCCCGCACACAATGTATTGCATTTTCTCCCCTAATGCCTTGCCAAATGATTCAAACACACACGACCCTCTGATTACAAGCCAAGAGTCCGAACCGCTACATCACGACGCTTCCACTTTTTATATTCATGAGTTGTTTGTTAATCCTTGACAGTATTAAGTCTGGTAGAAGAAGAGGAAAAACAAGGTATTACAGCAGATAGAATCATCATTGGAGGTTTCTCACAAGGAGGAGGTGTTTCACTCTACACAGCTATCACAGATCATAGACCATATGCAGGACTATTAGCACTCAGTACATGGATGCCTCTACATAATACATTTGAAGTGAGTTCTAGCTCCTCCTCCTCCCCCCGAACTCTCTCTATATCTCCATCATCTCTCTTTCTATCTTTCTCCAGCTTTCATTCTCTCTTTCTTCCTATGACTCTTTTCCCAATATTAAACCTTCATTTTTTGGGGAAAAGTCCACATTTCCACAATGCACATTTCTATATTACATCACAAATGGAGAAAAAAAAATTATGCACAAAAATAAAATGTGAAGGTCATTATTATGGTCAGTTAGGCCAGTCAACAAGGCAACCATGCTATGGCCTTGGATAACAAAGCCATATCATTACTCTCTAATTCATCTGTAACTATATCTATGTTGCTTCTTGAAATTATTCATTTCATTTGTTGATATAAAACATTAAACTGTGACAACTATAGACATTTTCTTGAATTTTTTTTTGAGTACCTGTTGGACATTTACAATGTTATATTCAACAATTTGGTTTCGATATCAAGGGTACTCACAACCATGAACCTTAAACAACAAGGTTGGGGTGGTCAATATGATGCTGCATGGGCCATTTTATAATTATATTTCAGTTTGGAAACTGCATTTTGAATGGAAGCTTATATGATTAACTACCACAAAACACTGCTGGTTTTATACACTCATAACCATTGGGATGATATTTTCCATTTGAAATCAATCAAAATCAATTCTGGAACATTCAAGTATGATAACAATGAAGTATTAAAAATACAAATAAACAATGAAATGAAAAATGACGAAACAATCTATATAAAAAAGAATTAACTTAAGCTTTACATTTGGTCATAAGCTGTAATGTTTGAAATGGCTTCCATCACGTTTTTGCAAGATAATTGTTTGATTATTTAAACTATATTCACTTAAAGATAAATGCCAGTTGTGGTAACGATTGCAAAATGAGTTCGTACAGAATCCAATGAAATGACCTCCAAAGTGTCTGTTTGTATAAATAAAAAATATGTGCCAAAGGATTCTTGGAAGAAATTGTGTAATTGCTGAGAAATTCGCAAATAAGCACAGGATTCGGGTCAAGCGTCGGGCCGACATTCAAAGCAATAATAATACACTGTCCCACCTGCGCTTATCTGTGTTGGTGATCTTCGGTGTGAACATTTTTCAGCGTAGATTTCAAGATTTCACAAAGTTCAGTTTATGTTACTGTACCAGATCTAGATCCTCGATGATATAGTGACAATTAAGCCTGGTTTTACAGACTTTCTTGTGAAATCAGTGTTTAACATAGATGATTTCAGTTATCCCACATAAAGCTTTATGTTCTTTGTACAATTATTGTTTTATTTGTGATGTTTACAGAAAGAGGGAGTGAATAAAAGATCTCTTCCCATAATACAATGCCATGGAACCGCTGATGCCGTTCTTTCTTTCAAACTTGGTGAGATGACTCATAAGTTTTTAAAGACCCAGGTCAACGATCCATGTTTCCATAAATTGTCTGGTCTTGGGCATAGTTCAAGTATGGAGGTAAGCTTGCCCTCATCCTCTTTCTCTCCGTCTTACCCCCTATCCCTTTCCCCTCTCTCTTTATTTCCTTTTATACGCCCGTCTCTAAACGCGATAACTTCAATTTAACTTAACCTAGGCTCATATAATTTGGTGTGTATGATACTAGCATCTAGATCCTAGCAATTCTATTGATTTTGAGGCCAGAAGGTCAAAAGTGAAGTCGCCACCTACTTTTCTTGCTTGACCAATAACTCTATTTTCCGTGTTACAGACGGGCGCAGTATGTGCTCGCCTTAGCGACACTCTTGTTTTTTACTCTCTGGCCTTGTATTTTGAACTCAGTTTTCATTTAAACTCTGGTCTAAAACTGTGGTTTAACTATGGATAGCCAATTGGGACAGGTATCTGTAGTAACAACACAAGTTCAATTTATCAGATCATTTGACATTCCAATCATTCATAACTGACAGGGAATCAAGTGTTAAGGCCACCGCACACCTTACGACTGTTCGCGATCCGATTTTGGAACAAATCGCATTTTGCTTATTTTCTGAAAATGTGAATGGGACATATCATTTTATTTGAGGTTGAAAACAATTGAAAGAATACTAATATAACCATTTTGAAAGATTGCAAGCTTTTATTTTTGAGTAAAGGCCAAATTAGTTTCAAATCGTAGTCAATCGTATGACTGCTATGACGTCATTACGACTACATATTGAATTCGCTTTTATTCTAAGGAGGATGATAGCATAGTCACAGATTTGAACATAGGTATTCGTACGATGATTTAGAACATTACACAGTAAGATATTCCAAGTCTCAATATTAGCATCAAATTCTACTACATTTTATTCTGAAATCGAGTCGCCGACCAGTCGTAAGGTGTGCGGTGGCCTTTAAAGGCTTGTTAGGGAAGTTTGATATTATAGATATAAATAATTTATTGGTTGGATTGCTTAACTAAGCTAGTCGTACAGACTGTTTCACCCTAAGGCTCATCAGCGACTGATTATAGATATACATGTAATTTCTGGCTTGCACCCAGTGTAAAATAAGGTTGCGTTTTTCGATCGGAAAAATAAGTGAGAACAAAAATCTTGGAACCAGCGATGTTTGAACCTCATATACTGATTGCTGGTCAGTGACATTCCCTCCTGGCCATCTCTGGGCCCCGTCTTACAAAGAGTAACGATTGATCCGATAATCGTAACTATGGAAAGCCAGCAACGTCAACATCTAAAATACATGTTTGTTCAAAATAATTACTAGAAATGATGTATATTCAATACATTATCTGTTTTCTTGACAGTTCAAGTATGCTTCTTTTTGTTTTCAAAGGACCTCAAACAAATCTCCGAAAGAAAAAATGATGACATTGTTGGATTTCCATAGAGTTACGATTGATCGGATCAATCGGAATTCTTTGTAAGATGGGGCACTGGTCTATAGCAGAATTACAATATTAATTACCCTGTCATCAGATTCTTGCTTTCCCTCACACAATGTATGCACATTCTCCACTCCCTGGGGAGCATTTAAGCGAGAGTTTCAACTTCAATCGCTAGGCATACAGCATTTAACACCTGTTTGGAGAGTGGCAAAGTGTGGATTAACCCATATTAAACTGGGGGGGGGGTCAATTTGACCCCCCCCTCGACAAATTTCATTGCTACACCGTCGCACAAATTTTTTTTACCGCACTGCTTGCTGACTTATTACTTTCAAGTCTTGCGCATCTTTTGAGAACAAATTTGCGATGCCCGGGTACGCGGTTCCGAAATTTTGCAATATGTTGTAAGCGCATGTCAGTCCCAAAATTGCTCAAAACCGTGATTCTGTGTACAAAGTCAATGCAAATTGTATTTTTCAATCAAAAATCATAAATGTATGATTATTTTTACTTTTGTTGTTTAAGATGGATATATTTTATGTTAGTTATGATCGCAAAAGGGTCCCCTACAAAGTTCATCCAAAAAACAATAAAAATCAAAGGCTTGAAAAAAACAGAGAAATACATAAGAATTTAAAAAACAATAAAATACATAGGAAATAAATTATTTTTTGGCATTTTTTTGTAGATTTTTGTTAGAAATATAAAAATTCATATTTTCACAAAAAATTAGCATTCTACTAGCTCTATAAAGTGAGTTAAAGGCAAAAACATACACAGAACACCAAATTTAAGACAAATTTCATACGCTTATTTGCATAATTAATTAATAGAAAAATATAAGCGATCAACTTTTTGAAAATTTTACTATACAGTCTTGGAGTTTACATCTGGCTCTACGTGGGTGCAAATTTTTCGCGTCGTGCAATCAACAGTATATGTTGGTCCGAAATAGCCCAGTTAAGATAGTGTTAATGCCTTGCCAAAGAATGCATGTTGGGATTCAAACACATGAATTTCTGATTACAAGATGAAAGCCAGAACACTTCACCACAATGCTTCCACATAATAACCATCTTCTTTTTTCTCTCTCTTTCATTTCAGGAAATGAACCTTGTGCGTGATTTCATACAAAAGACCCTTCCGTAGTATTTTTACCCAGCCAAATAGCATTCAACCTAACTTTGAATTATTCTTCATTGCAAATTATTTCATACCTAATCACCACTGCACAATGGAAAGTATATAGCTTGGAGAAAAAAGACGAACAATTCTTTATTATTTTTTATATGATAGTGATTGGTTATTATTGGTACAGTGTAGGTTTTGCCCTTTATTTTATGAAAGAGATATGAAGTCCCTAAATCGTAAAGGGTGAGGATAGATATACATAGACCAAAGATTTATGTGTCTATTATGTGTTTGGTACCAGTGGGTGTTTCACAAAAGCCCATATTCACGAAAGTGGTTTGAATTGCACTATGGTATCATGGGTCTATGGACTATGCAGATTTCTCTTTTAAATGCACTTCAATTAGGTGCCCTATGCCAAAAGCACACGTTTGTAATCAGACTTCCCTTAGTGTATAAAGCGATGAAGTAATTGTAATTACGTACACAAATCGGCATAGTCCTTGGTATGGTACAATTGAAACCTCTTTTTAGAATACGGGCCTAGAGTTTGATTTTCATCCTAAGTTATCATCTTGTTTTCAAGAGCTCCCTATGCCATGCAGTCCATTGTATAGCATTCAGTGCAGGGAAGATTTATATCAGCTAAAAGATTCTAGAACTGTCACGTTAATAGAGTATTAAAAGAGAGCTCATTGAATGAAGGTTGATAGACTTTTCAATATGCGCAATTCAAGAACAAATATTTCAAATTTATTTTGGACTATATATAGATATACTAAATGTAATATCAAGGGCTATTGCTACATTATTGTGACATAGAGGTCAATGATAGGTTTATATCTAAGTTTTTGACAAATCAGGGCGCTGTCTTACAAAGAGTTACTAATTGATCCTATCAACCACAATTATGGAAAGCCAGCAATGGCAACATCTAGAATAAACGTTTGTTCAAAATATTTCCTAGATATGAACGTATATTCATACATTCATTGTTTTTAGTGTGCTTCTTTTTGTTTACAAATGACAGTGTTCAAATTTTTTGTAGAAAATATTACAACCATGATGGATTTCCATAGAATTGAGGTTGATCAGATCAATCGTAACTCCTTGTAAGATGGGATCCTGGTGTTCTAGTCTCAACTATATTATATATTAAATTATTAAAACTATTTGAAGTCTGATGTTCAAAATGGTTGTGTTTCTTAGGGATATATGTTACTCCTCTAAATCAGGTCATGGTATGTCTTCATTTTTTTTTGGTAGTTCTTCAGTCTTTTGTTTCTTCCATTCATTTTTTGTGAATTCATTTCAAGTTCCAATTACATGGATGTATACCTCTAGCCTGGATTCAAGGCACTAGGCAATTTGTTCTTAGCTCAATGTATAATTGCTCACCCTTAGGGTAAGTAGTTTTCTGTGTGAAATAGTTGTGAGGTGATATTTATTTGATCACAGATCATTATATACTTCTCATCTACATGTATAGGGAAAATGAATTTGGTTTGGAATATACTATAATAATTAATAGATGATGTTTTATGAGAATTGGACTTTTGTGACAAAAGAAAGCAAACTAGTTTTGACTTTGTTTGTTAATTTCTAGAGTGATAATCATTACTAGTACCTAGAATCCAGACTAATGTGAGTCCTATGGACTTCTTGAATATGTATATACATGTAATTCTTTTTTTTTTATTAGAGTATAAAGTAATCAATTCTAATCTTTGATCATTGTAATGTGGCAATTGTATGAATGCTTTGAAGAAAAAGAATAGTTTTGAAAGGGCAGTATTAAAATATGTTATTCTTGGATGGGAAACGAGCACTACAAACAATGGCACAATTTATGATACATCTGAATATTGAATTATGATATGAATTATTCATGGAAATCAGATATCCATGTAATCTACCCTTGATAAGTTGTTTGATTATCACAAGTATATTGAACATGTTGCATAATCTACAACACTAATAAGCCAGTTCGTAGTTCCTCTCTGCGCATGATCAGAAGATTCTGCACATGATCAGAGAAAGGTCATTTGTACTAAAGTGGCATGGTGGTTTAAAATTTAATGAGACAAGCACCAACCTTGATGTCTTGATTATTCATATATTCATTTGCATTGTGTTTTTCATTTATATCCACCAAAAAAAACAATGCGTCCACGAACGACTGGTATTTCAAAGTTTGCCAAGAACGTTGTACAACATGCTATAAAGTGCATTCAAGTAGAAATGTAACAATACCTTCATAGAGTGTTCATTGGTGTGCTATTCTAGTCACCTGGTCTATTCAATTTTTTCATCCCACTATGTAAGGCAAGCTTTCGTAATATCTTGCTTTGAAATCTGCCTATCATAGTGAAATAAATGAAAGGTCATTTGACCAAAATCGTCCATGAAGTGACTACGAACTGGTCTATTGATATTGTCCTACATCATGGCCTCTTTTTTTTTTTTTTTTTAAAGAGAATCCCTGAGAGATTGCACTTCTGTAGACTAAAAAAATAAGTTTTAGAAGAAGGAGCATCACTTTAGGAAACCATCCAAGGCATGAACTATGCCTCTGATCAATTTAACAATGGTATTTAACAATGTTGTGTTGCTAGGTACCTGATAGGAGTCTTGTATAAATGATTGTCTACAGTTTGTATTATTTGTCAATTCATACTTTTAAAGAAACCATCAAATAGGCAGATATAAATATAAATCATCTTATATTCTGAACAAAAATCTTTATAATTTATTTGGGTCAGGGAGAGAGGGTGACCATATTAAAGAGTATGTTTTTCAGTGAGGTATGCAGATGGTGAGGTAATAAACATGATCAGTTTTGAAATAATTAATAATGGATGTGTATGACTACATTGTCTTTGTAAGGGGTTTTTGTTTCAAGTCTCAATTATGTGCATGTCATTTGTTACTGTTTGTATTTTATAAATATCAAATAGATTTAATCTCTGATATAGGAATAAACATATCATCTGAATTTTAAACAATTATGATGTTCTCATTTCCTCAGAGATTTTTTTTGTCCAAATAAGATTTGTGAACATGTTGTCAATAGTGGGTGAAACTTGAATCAGATGATGTAAATGACACATGCTTTGCATCTTCTGGTCTGAAATAATGTTTCGAGTTAGGCAATCATTCAACTTATGCAGAGTGTTCTCTGTAATTGAACATTACAATTAATTATTATTATTAAAGTCATCTAGAAAGAGAAGCACCATTTCCTACACAAGTATTTTCTATGGCTAAAATAAAAGATAACTTTAAAAAGTGGCATCTTTTATTAAATGCCCAGCTGTTATTTGTCAGGGTTGTTTTCAGGCTTATCTTAAAGTTTTGCATTGCAGTACGCTAACACAATCCTTCAAGAAACCCCTCCCTCCCCCCCCCCCCGCTTGTTTTGAAAGGATGTGTTAACGCATCACTCCATTCTCGAAGGTTGAAGGGTTGCGTTAGCGAGCCACAAAGCAACACTCTAAGCAGGTTTATCACCATAGAAGTGATTCCCATTGCCTCTAATTGTGTATACGGAACACTGATGTGAAACCCTGCTTGTACAGAGTTGCTTAAGTACAATGACCCATCTTTTTAAAAGTCAAATCTACTCCAATAAAAACTTGAAATAAAAAGAAAAATCAATAAATAAAACCACCATAAAATCAAAGGTCACATACGAAATTTGTGACATTTAAAGTTTTGCGCATTTGCACAAAACTAAAATTTTCATTGTTTTTCCCTCCAATCGTGGTTTGACTCCTCAGATCATGTATAATCATGATTTTATTCTGTGATTTGATGAAGACCCTTTCATGAAATCTAAACAGTGCGTCCCAGATAAAAGGAAACCGGGACTCCCATGTCTTTTTATACCTAATATGAGACGAACACTTCACACATTAATGAGCAAGACGAGTTTGAAATTTCAATGTAAAAATCAGGTAGTGCAGAAAAGTTGAACAAGATTGGTTAGTGATACGACGGTCATGCTTATTCAACGATTGGCTCAATAGCATTTCTTTTTTATTCTTTGTTAAGTTTTTCTCACTGATCCCCGAAATGAGAGTGGATTCAGATTCACACGCGAGTTTCTGCACAAATCACTTCTGACATGCCTCAATATTTATTGTTTGTAATCTGTCATTCGCGAACGATTTCCTAAGATGTTGGCCTCATATCAAAGATGAGATTACACTCTTACCATAAATATCAAATTTAAAGTAAACACATAGTTAATAATTGTGAAATCTGTTTCTGAAAACAGGTTTCATTTTTTGTGGGACGCACTGTATAACATTTTCTTTGCATTTTGTACCAAATACAAGATAAAGATAATACATGAAACTTATTTTTTGCCTCATATAAACATCCAATTAAGATCATATTTTCAATGCGATATACTTGTGATTTTTCTCTATCAGTTCAAAGTCAACTTTTTGTTGGCATGATCTTGGGACCTTATTAAATGCTACGTAGAAATTAAACACAAATTTAGAATAAATGCTTTTCATACACTGGCTGACATTTCAGTACTCCTATGTACAGAAGTAATGGGATAACATGAAGTAACATTTTTGTGTCATCTGGCTACATTTTCAAAGTTAAACACAAAATATTATGTGATGAGTTTGTCCCTATATGTACAATGTATGTTTAAAGCCCGTCTCACTCTATGCGATTCGAATTTCAAATTAATTGTGATAACATTTGATGCGGATATTCCAACCAATAACATATTACGGATCAGAGTTCAGAACAGTGGTAGGACTACTGAAATCGAAATTCAGTCCACTTAGAGCCTCCCTGAATGAATAAAAACAAATTCAATTCCAAATCGTAATGACGTCATGATCAGCTGCCACTTGAAGCTGATTTGGACCATAGGGCATGCCGCTAAGTAAAAATATGATTCTAGTTTTCCTAACAATATGCCAAACCCTAAATAAAATAATTTTACTTCTTGGAACGTTCATTTTTAATGCAAAATGTGATATCATAAAAAATTGCGTCGCACCGGATCTCATAGTGTGAGACGGGCTTAAGAGTAGTGATAGATGGTGATGCAAAGCTTTGTTGACAAAATTTGTATTCCTGTTTCGCTATAAGGTTTTAGTGTAATAATCCCAAGCCTCACATTTGAGTTCTAAGCTGCATATTGCCATGTTAGCCCGTATGGATTTTTTTGCGCTTGGTTGCAGATGTTTGGAAAAAGTTTCAAACTACCCAGCTAGAATGCAAACCCTCTGAATTAGTCTGCGTATTGAACTTGTATTAGCTTCCTTTTATTGTGTAGTGTTGGGTTTGAACACAAGCCCAAAACACAAAGGTGTGAGCCAGGCTTTAGAGTGTAAAGGACATTGAAATAATTATTAGACAAACAAGATCAAGCTAGGGGAAAAGGAAAAAGAAGTTGAAGAGAGAGAGGGAAAGTGAGAATGAAATCAGATAATGGAAAGAGTTGTAGTTAAATGTAGGAAAGATATTAGGAAAAGATAGAAAGAGAACAATTGATAGAAAATGAAATACTAGATTCCAGGGTAAATAAGTGTGTATTATTTCAAAAGCAGAGACACAGCATGTTAAGATGTGAAACTTTAAAATGAAAGACAAAATATTTAATATTTCAAATTTCAAAAAGTTACAGGCAGTGGAGAACAATTTCATTAAATACTGTAAAAAGATAAAAGCAGAAAAACATTAAATAATGTACATAACAGATCCACAAGAATTACATTCAAAACTAATAAATAAAATACTGTTTCTAACAAGTTAGCACATCTAATAACATTGATTAGAAGATCATTTCAGTTCAATCAAGAGATGATATAATACATGTATAATTAGCTTAGTACAATTAAATTAATCTAAAAATATTTGGCAATTAGCATATACACAAAATAAATAAAATAGGTTTAAGTTAAGTTTATAAAGTCTTATAAATCTAAAGGGACAAGTAAATAATACTTGAGTATAAACATTCCATAAAAACTAGTGGCCACAGGATTTTTTATGTCCAATGAAATTCAAATTGGGAATTGTTAGCACCTGATCTCTCGGTGATGTTTTCACTTAAAAGGCTCTTTGAGCAGATTTATTGACTGCGCAAGATAACATCGAGATAAAACGTATTCTGAAAATTCTCTCTTATCTTTGCGTTCTGTTAACTTCCTCGCAAAATACAAGATGTAGAGGGCTATTGTGACTTTGTGGCACATGCGATATTTATCGGTCAAAAATAATTTCTTGCTGCATCCCGTAAGAACATCTTGTTTTACAAAAAAGAGACATTCCATAGACATTACATAGATGGATTGATAGACTTTTAGCAATTAAAAATTAGTATTCGAGATGAATCTTTTCAAAGAAAATATGACTAGGAGAATAGTCACTTGTATTTTTAGCACGGCAGTGTAAACGCATAAGGTTCAAGGGCGCAAAGATAATTACACTTCTTGCCAACAACGTGCTTAAATATTTTTCAGAGGAAACAATTCTATTGGTTGACGTAAGCATATAAAAAATGTAATCATTGGTTGATGATGAATTATTGAGCATGTCAGAGATAAAATAGGGGACATCCTTACAGAGATAAGATAATTTTCATACCAATTTAAGAAAATTCTAGAGAGCTGTAATCTTGCCGAGTTACAAGAATAGTTACAACAAATTTCAGAATACCACCCAAGGGTTTTACCAGACGGGGTTTAATCAACTTTGTAGTTAGATGTCACTACAGATGCTCGAAAGTGTGTTTTCTCCGTTATTTGAAATAATAAGAGTGTTTCTTTACATTCACAGAACAATAATTTAATAAATTTAAAACATTAATGAGTTCATTTGACCCATGGTATGACATTTAGCTGAAATCATATTAAAGACACAAAATTTTATAAACAATTTTGCCCATAAAATCTGTTGCAAGACACCAAATTTATGATGGCCCTCATTTTGACCAGCTTTCATATTTTTGATACATTCCACAGATTTGTTCATTGAAACATAAAAAGTGTTATGAAAGAAAATTAAATTTCTTAAAAGTTGATATCCCTTGGACCAATATCAAACTCTTGGGGTTATAATTGATAAATGTTGATCTTTTTCCCCCAAAAAATGTTAAAATCAGGTCATTACATTATTTAGGTATAAATAAAGTAAACATGCACTGACTTGTAACCATTTGGAATAGTTTCCCCAGCAACATTCATTCATGTGCAACTATTCAAAAGAAGCTAAAAACCAATTTACTTTCTTAATAACATTCCCTTGACATGTATTGTAAGCAATAGGCCTACTGTTATGTTATATTAATTGTAAAGCACATAATGCACATTGATGAAAAAAGTGCTATGTAAATGCTCTATGTATGTATGTTAGAAATCTTAAATTTCAGCAAAATTCAAAAGCAACTGCATTTTTAGTTAAAAATGAAAAGGTATAAAATTAATGACAATCATAAAATGTGATCATGCTTTCTAAAACTTTTGAATTATTTGATTACATTGCTCAACACACATTATAATCTACATGTAGTTTACAAACATTGCACTACTACATATAATAACAAGACATTAGTGACATTTACTACCTACACGTATAGCAATATATTGACAAATTACAACATTTTCATGAATCACCTTTTTTCCAATGTAAGGCCCTGCTGCATAAAGCACAAAGGCAAAATTTGATTTCTATTTCACAAATCATTTCTGTTGATTGCTTTTTACATGAGTCATAAGTTGGATCATTGCAAAAATGCAAAGGCAAGATCATTTTGTACATATAAAGATATTCAGAATTTGTATTTCTACTGCAAAAATGCCCTGGTTACGAAAATGAAAAAACTGTCCATTGCACAGTGTACTGCTGAACGTCATACGCTCTCCATGAAACAAAGGGCATTATACACGCACTACAGTGTACTTGTACTTTAAAGAATAATGTACTGAAATGGAATTAGAAAATTTGCTGCTATTGCAAGGTAGAGAGAAGAGAAAATACAATTTATAATTTGGAATAATAAGATTTGACTTAAGGTACACCTACACTGTACTGTCTGCTTACCTGAGGAGAAACCATTATACGGCAGTTCAAATTTTGATCAGCATTTTAACGAATCAACTAATACAATTTTTTTGTTGTTCATTCAACTGACATCATATCTATGGCACTTCTAAAAAAAATGTAATGTTCACAATGAGAACAAAGAATGCCTTTGATTGAGAGGGACAGTTTCATAAAGCTGTGCTGTATGATTTCATGCACAACTAGTGACCTATAGGAAGCTGGATTAACACCTAAGAACATCTTCCAGTCATTCATAAAGTTGTGCATAACTTTATCAACAGTCTTATGAAACACCCTCCAGGCCTGATATACATTCAAGTTGGTCTAATACCACTTTCCCATTTGGTCTCATTCAAGTTGGTCTAATTGCATTTTGTATAAGGTAATTCCTTTTTTATCTAGAAGTTCATGTACAATCATTTTGGTTTGTAACCATTCAAAATGTTACCATTTGGTCTAATATCTTGTTACCGGTAAACTTGTTGCTTATATAAGATCATTGTTGCATGTGCATTTTGTTCATCAAAACCTACCCATCAAAACCATTGTTCGAAAGTTGAAACTGCTTACTAGTTACACATTCATTTGATCTAATTTGGGAAATAGATCAACTGGGATTACATCAAGTAGCTTTACAAAGTGAACAAAGGAAATCACCGTTAACTACAAGAAATCTTTGATGGAATGGTAAATTACTAATCAGCATTGATATGCATTGCAAAAATTGCTCAATAAAATAGGAATGATAATATATCATTCACCTATAGATGCTGTAATTTACTCAACAGAGGGACAGAGCTACTTGCATCAATTCTTCCAATTTATGTAACCATGGGACCCGGCATCCTTCCAGTCATGTGACACCATCTCCTTCAAGTCACGTGACCTTATCTTCTTCCTTTGGTAGAGGTCTGAAGCTTCCTGTCTTCTTTTTCCTGATGAGGGCGGTAGTCATTTCGCTGATCCCAATACTAAGGACAACACTGATGATGATCCACACCCACCACTCCCATATCAAAGGGAAAGCTAAATTAACTGGGGGGAAGAGGTACAGATGGATATTATTATTTGTGTGTTTATTGTAGCTACCAAGATGGGAATTTTCTGAGACATCTCTCAATGCTCACTTTAATATTGATTTCAGTACCAGGGTGGTGTTTCACAAAGATTTTAGTATGACTTAGAGTCGCACTTAAATACCGAGTTGCGTACAGTATGAAAGGCATGACTGCATTGGTCTGATCATGTCATAAGGATGCGCAATACTTTGTATCTTTCAACAATATCGCGTGTTGCATATCATATACGCATCGGCATTTAAGTACAACTGACGTCATACTTAATCTTTGTGAAACACCCCCCAGAAAGGGTCTGAAAGGTTGGCAAAGCATCTCTTCTAAGCCATTTTGAGCCCCCCTGTTACACCCACAAATGTAATAATCGCCCACAAATGTAATAACGCCCACAAATGTAATAACACTTTACCCACAAATGTAATAACGCCCACAAATGTAATAACACTTTACCCACAAATGTAATAATTTTGATCGCCCACAAATGTAATAATGACTTTACCCACAAATGTAATAAATTTGAAGGGATTTTTGGCGAATCCGTTCTAAACTGAAATCCTATAGTAATACGCTCTTATAGCACAAAAGTGCAAAGTCTTTATTTCCAGACCCGGTTAATAAAGAAAGTATAATATAATCCAAAGTCTTTTTTTCCAGACCCGGTTGTTTAAAAAATTATAATATAAGTTCAAAGTCTTTTTTCCAGACCTGGTTGTTTAAAAAATTATAATATAAGATCAGTCTTTTTTTCCAGACCCGGTTGTTTAAAAAATTATAATATAAGTTCAAAGTCTTTTTTCCAGACCCGGTTGTTAAAAAAAATTATAATATAATATAAGTCCAAAGTCTTTTTTCCAGACCCGGTTATTTCAAAAATTATAATATAAGTCCAAACTAAGATATGATAATGATATTCCAGTGGAATAAAAATGAGAATCGAGCTTAGTCTTTTTCCAGACCCAGTTAAGTAAAACTGGTGGAATTAGTGTCTTTGTTGTTGTTTTCACTTATACGGCGCGTATTGTGAATATATGCGCTAAGGGTAAATTGAGAATCAAGCATAGTCTTTTCTCCAGACCCGGTAACTAAAACTAAAACCCTATAGTAATGTGTTCGTATAGCACAAATGTGCAAAGTCTTTTTTCCAGACCCGGTTAATTAAAAAATTATTATAAGTCCAATGTCTTTTTTCCAGACCCGGTTGTTTCAAAAATTATACTGTAAGTTCAAAGTCTTTTTTCCAGATCCGGTTGCTTTAAAAATTATAATATAAGTTCAAACTAAAACAACAAAACAAAGACCTATGGTGTAGTCTTTGCTCCAGACTCAGTTATTTCAAAATAGGAAATAATAAGAAACAATAAAAAAAAAACTATATCAACAAAGACCCCACAATATCATTGATGTAGAATAACGTTGTTATTGTTATCTTGGGTTTTAAGGTGCGTATCATTCAGATATGAACATTTACGCCTATGATTAATTTGTCGTTTTCTTGGTATGCATTATCACAGGGTTTTAATAGTTTAGAAGATGCTGGGGTTAAGTCTTAATATTAAAGTTTCGCTTAATTTGTATTTTTTCAGAAAACTGGGTGTGGGGTACAGACAACACTCTAAACCCAAGCATTTTAACTGGGCTTAATTTTGAAATTTGGTCTTATTTTTTTTTTCTCAATATTTCTTTATTTGTTAAATAACCGGATCTAGACGAAAGACTATGCATAATACTCGTGTTATTCCACAGGGTCTGGAATAAAGACAACGCTCTAAACATGTGCTTTTCTACATGGTCTTAATTTGGAGGATTGTTGGTTCTTAGATTCGTTGTTGGGGTTGGGTTTTATGGCTTTTTTATTCTTGAAATAACTGTGTCTGGAGGAAAGTCTACAATCGATCTTCATGTTATTCCACAGTAATTAGATTATTGGGTATTCATTTTAGAATATTTGTAAAAACTTTTTTTTTTCAAATAATAACCAAGTCTGGAGAAAGGATGTTTGCTTTACCCATGCATTATTACAATGTTTTGTAAGGGTCTTAGTATTATTTCTAAAAAACTGGGTGCGGGGTAAATACATATTTTTACACCCAGTTACACCCAGTAAGGGTGTAACTTTTGAAGATTGGTCTTAGATTTGAACTGTTGAAGTTTTTTTAATTCATTTTTTTTAAATAACCGGGTCTGGTGAAAAGAGTACGTTTTAAAACTCATGTTATTCCAGAAGAATAAGAATATGATATAGTCTTACGTTAGAAGATTTTTTTTTGGTAATTTTGTTAATGATTAGGTCTGGAATAAAGACAATGCTCTAAACCTCTTTTTAAAACAGGTTCTTAGGTTGAAGGATTGTTTGGTCTTAGATTTGGAATTTTCTTATTATTACTGTTAGCGTTATTTTGAGAAAAAAAAAACTGGGTCTGGCTGAAAGACTATGCTATATGTCCATGTTATCCAGCATTAATAGGATTATGGGGTCTTTATACTGTTTTTGTTGTTGTTGTATTGTTATTTATAATTTTCGAATAACAGGGTTTGGAGAAAAGACTAAGCTCGATTTTTATTTTTATTCCACTGGAATATCATTATGGTATCTTAGTTTGGACTAATATTACAATTTTTGAAATAACTGGGTCTGGAAAAAAGACTTTGGACTTATGTTGTAATGTTTGAAACAACCGGGTCTGGAAAAAGACTTTGGACTTATATTATAATTTTTGAAACAACCGGGTCTTGAAAAAAAGACTTAATTTAGACTTATGTCATAAATATTTAATTAACCAGGTCTGGAAAAAAGACTTTGCACTTTTGTGCTATATGAACGCATTACTATAAGGATGTAGTTTTTAGTTTTAAGTAACCGGGTGTGGAGAAAGACTACGCTTGATTCTCAATTTACTCTTAGCGCATACATATATATTCACAAAACGCACCGTGTAAGTTCAAACAACAACAAAGACATTAATTCCATCAGTTTTAATTAACTGGGTCTGGAGAAAAGACTAAGCTCGATTCTCATTTTCATTCCACTGGAATATCATTATCGTATCCTAGTTTGGATTTATTTCGTATTTTTTTGAATAACCGTTTTTGGAAAAAAAAGACTTTGGACTTATATTATAATTTTTTAAACAACCAGGTCTGGAAAAAAGACTTTAAATCATATTATAATTTTTGAATTAATCGGGTCTGGAAAAAAGACTTTACACTTTTGTGCTATATGAACGCATTACTATAGGATTTCAGTTTAGAACGGATTCGGCAAAAATTCCTTCAAATTTATTACATTTGTGGGTAAAGTCATTATTACATTTGTGGGCGATCAAAAATTATTACATTTGTGGGTAAAGTGTTATTACATTTGTGGGCGTTATTACATTTGTGGGTAAAGTGTTATTACATTTGTGGGCGTTATTACATTTGTGGGCGTTATTACATTTGTGGGTGCAACACCCCCCCCCCCCTGAATAACATCATAATAACAATGCATGCAATAATAGCAACCGTATTGTGCCTAACATTGACTTTATTCTATACTAATGGAGCATAACGGTCATAGCTTCAGCAAGACTGTCAAACGTGTTTCAGGGAATGTATTCCTGTTAGGTCTATATTTGCTTCACCTAGGTTTGAATCAATTACTGGCTGAAGTCATGATGAAAAATATCAACACCTAGTGTAGAACCCACATCCTACTAATTATTGTGCATCAGAAACACTACATCAACCATGATGCTTCTAATATAGGTCTAAAAAAATACATTTAACATTTTAAACAAGTGGAATGCCTCTGGCGGTCTCACCTGCATCACGCGATTCAATATAGCAGCAGTGCTGACTTTGAAAACTACTATAACTTGCACAAGATGTTCAGTGATACTTGGTTACTCTTATGTCTACGTTTTATGAACTAGACCAATACACTTACAGAGATATGATGGTAATTCAACAAATACCCCCAACATGGCCAAAGTTCATTGACCTTACATGACCTTTGACCTTGAACATGTGACCTAAAACTCGCACAGGATGTTCAGTGATACTTGATTACTCTTATGTCCAAGTTTCATGAGTCAGATCCATAAACTTTCAAAGTTATGATGGTAATTCAACAGATACCCCCATTATGGCCAAATTTCATTGACCTTTGACCTTGGTCATGTGATCTGAAATGTGCACAGGATGTTCAGTGATACTTGATTACTTTTATGTCCAAGTTTTATGAACTAGACCAATATACTTTCAAAGTTATGATGGTAATTCAACAAATACCCCCAATTTGGCCAAAGTTCATTGACCCTTAATGACCTTTGACCTTAATCATGTGACCTGAAACTTGCACAGGATGTTTAGTGATACTTGATTACTATCATGTCCAAGTTTCATGAATCAGATCCATAAACTTTCAAAGTTATGATGGTAATTCAACAGATACCCCCATTCGGCCAAAGTTCATTGACCCTAAATGACCTTTGACCTTGATCATGTGACGTGAAACTCATGCAGGATGTTCAGTGATACTTGATTAACCTTATGTCCAAGTTTCATGAACTAGGTCCATATATTTTCTAAGTTATGATGACATTTCAAAAACTTAACCTTAGGTTAAGATTTGGATGTTGATTCCCCCAACATGGTCTAAGTTCATGGACCCTAAATGACCTTTGACCTTATTCATGTGACATGAAACTCAGGCAGGATGTTCAATAATACTTGATTGACCTTATGGCCAAGTTTCATGAACTAGGGCCATATACTTTCTAAGTTATGCTGTCATTTCAAAAACTTAACCTTCGGTTAAGATTTGGTGTTGATGCTGCCGCCGTCGTAAAGGTGGCGCCTATAGTCTCACTCTGCTATGCAGGTGAGACAAAAATCAAGAACAAGTGGAATGCCTCTGGCCGTCTCACCTGCATCACGCGATTCAATATAGCAGCAGTGCTGATTTTGAAAACTACTATAACTCGCACAAGATGTTCAGTGATACTTGGTTACTCGTATTTCCACGTTTTATGAACTAGACCAATACACTTATAGAGATATGATGGCAATTCAACAAATACCCCCAACGTGGCCAAAGTTCTTTGACCTTACATGACCTTTGACCTTGATCATGTGACCTGAAACTCGCACAGGATGTTCAGTGATACTTGATTACTCTTATGTCCAAGTTTTATGAACTAGACCAACACACTTTCAAATTTATGGCTGTAATTCAACAAATACCCCAATTTGGCCAAAGTTCATTGACCCTAAATGACCTTTGACCTTGATCATGTGACCTGAAACTTGCACAGGATGTTCAGTAATACTTGATTACTATTATGTCCAAGTTTCATGAATCAGATCCATAAACTTTCAACGTTATGATGGTAATTCAACAGATACCCCCAATTCGGCCAAAGTTCATTGACCCTAAATGACCTTTGACCTTGGTCATGTGACGTGAAACTCATGCAGGATGTTCAGTGATACTTGATTAACCTTATGTGTAAGTTTCATGAACTAGGTCCATATATTTTCTAAGTTATGATGGCATTTCAAAAACTTAACCTTAGGTTAAGATTTTGATGTTGATTCCCCCAACATGGTCTAAGTTCATTGACCCTAAATGACCTTTGACCTTGGTCATGTGACATGAAACTCAGGCAGGATGTTCAGTAATACTTGATTAACCTTATGGCCAAGTTTCATGAACTAGGTCCATATACTTTCTAAGTTATGCTGTCATTTCAAAAACTTAACCTCAGGTTAAGATTTGGTGTTGACGCCGCCGTTGCCGTCGCCGCCGCCGCCGTCGGAAAAGCGGCGCCTATAGTCTCACTCTGCTATGCAGGTGAGACAAAAATAATCAATTCAAAACAGTAAAAATTCAAAATCATACCTAAACAGACAAGAATACAGTGTAGAGCTGTGATGGTGATTGTATAATCCCATAGCCGTGATCTCAGGAAGATGAAGAACACAAATGGAATGATTGCATATGTGCATTCTAGTGAGATGAAGTCAGCTGAAAAATGAAGGGCAGTTATACAAGGTCAAAATGATGACTATAACAACAAAATGATATTGACATGCACTCTCATCCACTCTTTAGGGAGAAGTTGTCATAATTTTCCTTAATGAAGCCAGATGCAGACAATCCCAGCTTATATGTAAACACTTCAAAGGATGATTACAGCAGTGCTGGATTACAGTGCCTGAATCATACAGCCCTCCCAACTTGGTGCAAATTAAGAAAAAAATTAAACCTGGAACAATCAGAGCTCTCTTTATAAGGGTTTAAATCAAAGACAATACATACATGGGGAAGAATAGACACATACCGTAAGGGTACTAGTATTCAACCCGTTTGGAGAGTTTCTTCAAATATACAGAAATATGGAATTTACCTGAATTTCAGACCTGTCTTATTTCCAAGAGCAAATGCTGGTTATTCTTTTCCCGTTATTTTTTTCTTCAACCCGTCAACTGCGTGCGCAGGCGATCGAATTTTACGGCGACGGTTTTTGGTACTAGTATTCAATCTGTCGGTACTAGTATTCAACCTAGTTATGAAAGATGGCCCTGTCTCTCAATCTGCCCTTGTCCCATCCGACTATGGACTCGACCATTTGAGATGAGACCAAACAGGGAATTAATCAAAGCCAGAGACTTCCATAGATCTAGATCTAATTTAGCAATCTAAACCCTTTTGAAATTTGCTATCAATCCTCACTAGGTTGAATACTAGTGCCATTCAGTGCAAAAGGCCATCGCCGCATAATTCGATCCTCCGCGCATACAGTCGACAGATTGATAAAGAAAATACCGACAACAGATTACCCTGGAAATAACAAAGGTATGAAATTAAGATGAATTCCCTATTTCTAAATATTTTGGGGAATATGTCAAAATATTTGAATTATGCCGGGTTGAATACTAGTGCCCATACGGTATATGCAAACGATTACCTATGACACCCTGGCCCAGTGTTTCATTACGCCTTCCATTAGGCTAATGGAAGGCGTAATGAAACACTGGGCCAGGGTGTCATAGGTAATCGTTTGCATATATCCAGGAAAACACATGGGGGAAATGAGAGACAGGTGAGGGAGGGGAAAACTTTAACATTTTGGCAATAAAAAAAAAGAATGCTAACAAAATATATATAAAACACATGAAGACAATCCCATTTTTTTAGATTTCTGGGGAAGGAGCTGAGAGGGTGAATAATGCGTTGTGGCCCAGTGGATTAGTCTTCTGACTTTGAAACAGAGGGTCGTGGGTCCAGCCATGGCGTAATTCCTTTCAGCAGGAAATTTATCCACATTGTGCTGCACTCAACTCAGGTGAGGTGAATCGGTATCCGGTAGGAAGAAATTCCTTGAATGCTTTGAGCGCCTAGGCAGCTCAGCTAAAGCCGGGGTAATAATAGCAGTTTTCAGAACTGAAGTGGCTTCCCTGGGTATCATAATCATCTTGTTCTGACCCTCCTTCACTCCCTATAATTTTTGGCTCATACAATCATCTACCATTGATGCATATATGTACTAAGTTAATAAAAACATTTATGACAGGCATTACAGAAGGTCAAGGGCAGGGTCCCATTTCACAAAAGCTTGTTATTATTACAAATGCACAATTTCTATAACAAGTTTACTATCAGCCAATCAAATCAAATGATTTCAGAAGCTTTAAACTGTATCTTTTTTATAACAAGGTTTATGAAACAGGCCCTGGACTCTTCAGTAATTTGTTGAAAACTCACCTATGAAAACACTATCGTTCCATCTCGTTGAGTTGGTGAATATTTGATCGAAACTTTGGTAATGAAATGGGATAGTGCCATCAAAATTATCAAGTCTGTATATGGAACATTAAAAAAAAATCAATAATAGTTGATTGCATAATAAAATCTAGGCACAGGTAAGAAAATAATAATGTCAGAACTTTCTAGATCTGCAAATAACCTTTAATTTCCCGATTTTTTTCTTAAAATTAATGTTCCCCTGAACTTCTTGACTACAGAAGAATATAGACCTGGAAGCCGCCACAGCTTTCTTCCAGTATTTCTGATAAGGTACGGTAAGGTAAGGTATTAGGGATGACCTTCTTACCTGAGGATTCCGTGAATGAGTGAGGCCACTATGTAATAAACAGCATAAAAGGAGAAGATTGTCCCAAGAAGTTTCAGTACAATTTCCTGCAATGTTAAAAATGAAATTTATGACATTAGATTTTATTAGATTTATTCATTTATTTCCGTTCAAACAAAAGATATAATCAAAGTAAAGTGTAAATACATGTTCAAAATAATACATACAGTTCTATAACATTTCATAACAAATATTGAAGATTACATCAATACAAACATCAGATCCCTGAATAAATTCATAAATATGGGTAAAGTCAAATTCAAGAAATATAGGTAAATGGTGGTGAATTTTCTACCTAATTGCTAAGAAAGCATGAATGCCTGTAAGCAAGCAACCAGAGGACCGACGTCTTAACCCTTAAAGGACTGGGCTATTTGAGATATATTGAGGGCGGGGGGTCCATGATGCCCCCCTTCTGATCTTGGCCGCCGTTCGCACTGAAATTTGGCACGCACATACTCTAACACATAAACTAAAAGCCAGTATAAAAAAAAAATCTGAAAATAATCATTTTTTATACCTATGAATAAAATATGCAAATTTATTTGTGAAAAACATTATTTGCATATTTAACACCCAATTTAACTTCAAATTTTTCCAAATGTTATCTTTGTAATCTAACTTAAAAGTTTCCGCAAAGAAAAATTGCGAAAGCCAATTTTTTCCTTATGTATTTCTTTGTATTTAGAATTTCTTGTATTTCTCCGTTTTTTCGTCTTTTGTTTTTTATTGTTTTTTGGGCAATGGAATTACAGTAAAATCAACAACTAAATTAAACCCTAAATTAATTAAACAGAACAATTAGAACAAAAAAAATCACCGTTTTATGAATATGATCTCCCATAGACTTTATACACAAGGTACAAAAATTAGCTTTTTTCGGCATGACATTGTCTCGTAAAAAGTCATATGGCGTCGCGATGCTATACTTATATATGGCAAATTTGGTCTCAAAACTTGTGTGAGACATAAAAGAAAAAATGAAAAAAAAATTGCGGCGCTATCTTTTTGCGTTTCGGAAAAATCGCGTCAAGCGTTGAGGGGGGGGGGGCATCATGGCTCCCCCAGTCCTTTTAGGGTTAAGGTCCTCGAGGGACCTGGTAATGAGATTTATACCAAGTGGGAATTGAACCCTTGTCACCAGAATCAGAAACCTCGCTTTATCCATTGAACTATTGCAACCTCATAAGAAAAATTCAACTAAAAATAAGAAAACAGCGTTCATGACTTGCTATTTATTGGTCTTAGACATAGGAGTTTTAATTATAAACAGCAGACTACTAAATCTTTAAAGGACAAGTCCACTCCAACAAAAAGTTGATTTGAATAAAAAGAAAAAACTCCAACAAGTAAAACACTGAAAACTTCATCAAAATGGGATGTAAAATAAGAAAGTTATGATACTTTAAAGTTTTGCTTAATTTCACAAAACAGTTATACACACATCCTGGTCGGTATGCAAATTAGGAGACTGATGACGTCATCCACTCACTATTTCTTTTGTATTCTATTACATGAAATATTCTAATTTTCTCATTGTCAAGTGAAACAACACGTGATTCCTCCATGAACATGTGGAACTAGCATTGCTGAAAAGTATATGATTCAGTCAAGTTGGTCCCTATTGTCAAATCTGTAAAAATTGAAATATTGTATAATTCAAACAATAAAAAACAAAAGAAAGAGTGAGTGACGGACATCATTGACCGTCTCATTTGCATGTCACTGAGTTGTGCATATCACTGTATTGTGAAAAATAAGTGAAACTTTAAAATGTCATATCTTTCTTATTTTACATCCAATTTTAATGAAATTTTCAGCGTTATGCTAGTTTGATTTTTCGCTATTCATTCAAATCAACATTTTTCTGGGGTGGACTTGACCTTTAAATGAATTCTTTGGTTTCTCTCCTACACAGACAGACAGCTAGCTAGCTAGTGTGACTGCTAGCCATCTTGCACGAAACACTGTGACATGTGGGGGACCCATTCCCCATAGGCTCAATTTAATTGTAATCCCCTAATTAAACCAGAGACTGAGAGAGGCACGAGACAGATGCCTAAGTTAGATCTAGAGCATTTTTAGACATGTCGTTGGCATCTATCCGAACCGTTGTATCAGTCAATTTTTGTTAAAAAATTGATTTTGAGCTCTTTGCAAAAAATGAAAGTACAACTACAAGTCCTATTCTATTCATAACTAAATTTCTATGCAGCAATTTATTTTAGTTTTTGAGATGAGGGGATTTTCACGGCAATGCCATACAAAATTAGATCTACAAAAAGTACAAATTTTTAATTATTTTTTTCAATTTTTATTAATTGTAATAATTATTTATAATCAAAATTCAAATTTTATTATTTGAGCTCAGACCCTTGCCTATGCAATAATTTCTAAATCACCAATTTTGAGGCTAACCGATCTTATACGCGTCTTGTAACTAGGCTACGAACAAAGAAGGAAAATGGCAACAAGATGAAGATCACCGGTGAGTATCTGCTCATCTTCTTACATAATTTTTCGTAATATTTCTAATATTGATCATTTTTAAGTATAAATGTACGTAATGGGGGGATTTGAACTTGTTGTCCATGTACATAAGTGTGTGGCTAGCAAGTTAAACAAATCAAGTATTTTGGAGCAACATTGTTTTCTCCAAAAACTCTCCTTTGACTTTGTGTGGCCCTATGCCATGTATGCCTTGCCGTGCCAGGCGTCATGGGTAGTAAGCCTACGTAGTACTAGTACTCCCCAGACGCCTCCAGGCTAGCATGGCTAGTCTCACTCATAATCATATTCATAATTAATCTGGAGCTCCACCGCGCGCCGCGGCCTTCGTCAACCCCTTCCCAGAGGCCACGGCGCGCCGGGGCGCCCCGCGTAGCTTCTCGATGCCGATGTGAACGTTGCTGCACTGGCCACTGCAAAACATCCACCGCAACGGGTTTCGTTTTACTAATTTTTTATATGAAAATACCTGTATTACAACTTAAGCATGAATTATTTGATTTTTACCCCACATACCTTTCCAATGGCAGAAAATGACACCATTTTTATGAAACTGCAGCGAAGAGCCGCGATGATGTTTACTAAAAAGAGAAAAAGTCACCAAAGAGTTTACTCATGATCATCAGCCAGAGCTAGTGTGAGCTGCAGGTGGCAAAATGAAAAAGAAACTAAAAAAATCACCAAGATAATGACTTCTTTTGCATTAGGAAGCATACACTATCCATCAAAATCGCAATGGTTATCATTTATTACAAATATTTTGGATTATATATAGGGCTAGTGAATTTGTGGTTGGCGCAAGGGGTGGATTTAGTGCAGCATGGATTTCACATACTGCTAAAGTTAAACTATTTTTAGAGACGGTGGAGGGCAGAGATCCCCAGAGATCACATATATGGTCAAATAGAATTTCTACAAATTATACTTTGATGTTAGTTTACAGGTCCTGTGTAAGAAATATTATACAACTTTAAGTAAATTCAGTTGTCGAACAAATGGATTGCGTGTTAATAAGGGAAGGTTCGTTGATGTAATGGCATGAATTATGCAGATGTTGATGATTTCATTTCTTTGTCCTTTTTCACAAAGAAAGACTTTTGCATTTATAAGTAATCTAACAGTTAGTATAGACCAAGAACATATCACATGGTCAAACTATTCAATCTATTTGATGCTTGCCACTAAAAACCTAGCCAAATTTCGAATAATTATTTTTCATTTTTATTCAAAAGCAGAGACAAAAGACAGCAGTTTATTTATAGAAAGTAAAGTAGCTAGATGAGAACTTGTGTACATCACGTAGTACGTGGTCGAGTTATTGTAGTCAAACGTCCAAAACGCCTAATATTATGTAGGGGAAAGTGTGGTAAAACGGATCATTGGGTAAGACAAACCCACCCCCATTACATTCGTGAATCGCCTGCACTGTGCCTTTTTTTTATTCGTCTTCAAAAAAAAAAAAAAAAAAAGAGGGACCTGACAAAAGTTTCATCTTCAGGAGAGATAATATGTCGTTTGACTAGTGGTAAACACAAAATGAAGGGTAGGCCCTACCTGATGTTATTTTAGGGTCGATAAACCTGATCTAGGGTCAATTTTGTGAAGTGCCGGGGGGGGGGGGGTCACTTACATTGACGCGTGGATACCATGCGCGACCAAAAAAAAACACGTAAAAATGTATGGAACGCGGAAAGGCTAAAATTTGATCACTGTCACTTTTGATTTGATGGACCTCCGTACCAGCCATCATCAAATCAAGTGCAGCCATCAGTAAATCAAAAGTGGCCATCATCATATCAATTTTCAGCATCATATCCCTCTGTACCAGCCATCATCAAATCAGTTTCTAACATCAAATCAATGTTGTCCTTTCGGCGTTCCTGATGTGCGCCCCAAAAGGACACCTGTAAGTTGATGGCAGCCACTTTTTATTTGATGACGGTTACTTTTGACTTGATGACGGCCACTTTTTATTTGATGACGGTTACTTTTGACTTGATGACGGCCACTTTTTACTTGCTTTTTATTTGATGACGGTTACTTTTGACTTCATGACGGCCACTTTTGACTTGATGGCGGCTGCTTTTGATTCGATGATGGCTGCTTTTGATTTGATGATGGCTGCTTTTGATTCGATAGTGGCCACTTTTGATTTGATGATGGCTGCTTCTGATTTGATGATGGTTGCTTTTGATTCGATAGGGGCCACTTTTGAACTGATGATGGCCACTTTAGATTTGATGATGGTCACTTTCAATTTTTTTATCGCTTTTCATTTGATGGTCACTTTTTGTTTGATGGTCACTTTTTATTTGATCACTTAATTTGATGGTCACTTTTTATTTGATGGTCACTTTTTATTTGATGGTCACTTTTCATTTGATGGTCACTTTTCATTTGATGGTCGCTTTTAATTTGATGGGCACCTTTTATTTGATGATCACTTATTTGATGGTCACTTTTAATTTGATGGTCACTTTTAATTTGATCATCAATTCTTATTTGATGGTCACTTTTAATTTGATGGTCGCTTTTTATTTAATGGTCACTTTTTATTTGATGGTCACTTTAAATTTGATGGTCACTTTTTATTTGATGGTCATTTTTAATTTGATGCTCAGTTTTTATTTGATGGTCACTTTTAATTTGATGGTCGCTTTTTTGTTGCTCACTTTTTATTTGATGGTCACTTTTAATTTGATGGTCACTTTTTATTTGATCATCACTTTTTATCTGATCATCACTTCTTTGACGGTCACTTTTTATTTGATGGTCACTTTTTATTTGATGCTCACTTTTCATTTTATGCTCATTTTTCATTTGATGCTCACTTTTAATTTGATGATAGATTTTTATTTGATGGTCACTTTTTATTTGATGGTCAATTTTTACTTGATGGTCGCTTTTAATTTGATGGGCACCTTTTATTTGATGATCACTTATTTGATGGTCACTTTTTATTTGATGGTCACTTTTTATTTGATCATCACTTTTTATCTGATCATCACTTCTTTGACAGTCACTTTTTATTTGATGGTCACTTTTTATTTGATGCTCACTTTTCATTTGATGCTCACTTTTTATTTGATGGTCGCTTTTTATTTGATGGTCACTTTTTATTTGTTGGTCACTTTTTATTTGATGGTCACTTTTTATTTGATGGTTACTTTATATTTGATGCTCATTTTTTATTTGATGATCACTTTTTATTAGATGATCACTTTTTATTTGATCATCACTTCTTTGACGGTCACTTTTTATTTGATGGTCACTTTTTATTTGATGCTAACTTTTTATTTGATGCTCACTTTTAATTTGATGGTCGCTTTTTATTTGATGGTTATTTTTTATTTGATGGCTACTTTAAATTTGATGATCACTTTTTATTTGATGGTTACTTTTTATTTGATCGTCACTTCTTCTTTGATGGTCACTTTTCTTTTGATCGTCGCTTTTCATTTGATCATCACAATTTAAGTTGATGGTTTCGGCATTCCATACATGGTCGCTTTATATTTGATGGTCGCTTTTCATTTGATCGTCGCTTTTATTTGATCGGCACTTTTCATTTGGTCGTCGCTTTTCATTTGATCATCACTTTTTACAGTACGTGCGCATAAACGTGTCGCAGTGAGCATGCACTGAGCAAATCCTCATGTACGTATAGCTAGCGCGCTCTTTTTGCTTCCGAGAAGTGAAGTGCAGGTGCATATATATGAATCTATTGATCGTGAAAAAATAAATCTGGAAA
This sequence comes from Lytechinus pictus, assembly GCF_037042905.1. NCBI lineage: Eukaryota > Metazoa > Echinodermata > Echinoidea > Temnopleuroida > Toxopneustidae > Lytechinus > Lytechinus pictus. Next base: position 30,957,935 of record NC_087261.1, read on the forward strand.
ATGGAGGGTATACTTAATAGTTTAGGGATGCCTCAATCAGTTATTAACAACTTTCAACGGGAAGGGGTAAGTTGAAGTTAGAATTTACTTAGATCTAGACCTACGCTTTAGATCTAACTTTGTTTGTCTATTTTGTTGGTGTGAAACGGTACTATAGGCCTTGGCCTAGGCCCTACTCCCTCACAACATTGTCACTGGGGCGTTGCACTGGGGGCTGGGCCTATGCTCTAGTATAGACCGGCTAGGCTAGGGCCCTATCTATAAGTGTCACTAGGCCTAGTCACTAATAAGCCTAGACCAACCTGACTCCATTGTTGAGAACTGTGCTAGTAACTTAGTGTTAGAGCCAGAGGCTACACACGAAACCCATGCAAATGCAGAAAAAATACAGTTAGTGTTCAGTTCTTAAATATTTTCAGATCTCTAGACCCTAATAATATTAATTTTAGCTGATGATTGGCATTGCCCATTTTGCAAATGCAGCGCGGCGGGGGCAGAGGGAGGGGGTAACACTAACGAGTAACGTTGAGTCTTATCCATTGTAGTTATACACTCAAGCCTAGCGCCTATAACATACAGTTCAATTGTTACTGTTAACCCCCTACCCTCTACTCCTGCCCCCGTTGTGTCGAAGAAAACCTTTTTTTTTTTTTTTTTTTTTTTGCTATAGGCTATTCATATTTATATATATATATATAAACAAGGCCATAGATATGAATAACAACAAACCGAGTCGCCCTTTTCCAAAACTCCCAACCCCCCTCCCCCCAGAAAATTTGTTGCGTCTATTATTGGGCTTATTTTCTTTTTACCCAAAATTAAGGGGGGGGGGGCTGCGTGCGCAACCTCCCAACCCCCTTGGCGACGGTCATGCAGTTGACCCACAGAAATTTAGAAAATTTATATTTTTCTTGCAAAAATGCATAAAATTTACAAAAAATTGTGCAACAAATCCTTCAAGTTCTGCTCGATTGCTTCGCTCCCTCACTTTCGAATAGGGTCTATTTTTGAAAATTGCAAGAGTTTTTAACAATGATGGGATGAGGATGTTTTAAACACTCTATCAAAAGTAGGTTCAATTTTGCACCTTACCAATGTCACACCTGGAACACATTTAATGATGCAAATTTGCACCTTTCAGAAAAATAGGTGCAATTAAGCTGTACCTTTTAAGGTGATTTCTTTTCTGAAAGGTGCAAATTAGGTGCAAAATTGACACTTTGAAGGTGTTCTCAGTGTGACATTTTCTTCACAAATTATGTGCATTTGACAAACTCCATAAATTTTTCCATCAGTGGTCATTTGTAATTGTGAATTTCAGTCAAAGTTATGATATGCTGAGATCGTTAAGCATGATCTCTTTGACGGCAAAGGCGAGGAATGGCTGGCTTTAACGCCACACATTGTCATAAAGTCACGTGACCGCACATGCCTCCTTTATTTCGAGGGGTGGAGCTTAGCAAGCGTTAGAGCTGCGAATAATGACTTTTTTCTCTCAATATAGAGAATTTCAGAAAATTTGGGTGGAATCTAATGTGAGGTATTTTGATGTTTTAAGATCCTATGTTATTTGGGTTGCAGGAACCCTTTGCCTCGGGAAAGATCGACACCGGGGAGGTGGGGGTGGGGGGGGGGGGGTGCACTCACAGATAGCATGCGTACACAAGCGCTTCCATGGGTTTTGAAAATACCCCTAAACAGGTTTTACGCTTCGATGAAATAACACACCTAAACAAAGATTTCTGGCGCGGCTTTTCATGATATCAAGCTCCGAAACAGCTTCAATACAAACTTTATCCCCTGAACATTTTCTGTAACTATCCTTCATTGAGTCATTGGCCAAAATTCAAGACAGCCATACACTTAGGAGCGCCAAGATGGAGAATTTACCCCCTAAATGCGTTCAGCTAACCATCAATGCACCCCTTTTTGTTGAAATTCAGCGTCTTTGGAACTATAAACGCGTAACGCGCGTTACGCATTCCTCATTGACAAAAGACCCCTTTTTCCGTGGACGCGCATGTGTACACCTATTATCTGTGAGTGGCCCCGGGGGATCGACACATCACCGACATTGTTTTTCAACATCAACGGGACAAGTATCCCCGCACTGCGGTACGGGTACAGGGGCCGTATTCTGAAAATTGTCTCAAGATAAACTTTGTCTTATCTTCAGAGTTAAGATTAAATCCGTATTCTGAAAATTATTTTGACTTTTCTCTTATCTTTTCTTGTATCTCTCCCCACTACTGCACATGACGTCAGGGACATATCTGCATAAAGCTGAAAATTGCGCTTAATTATTGCGCAAGATAATATCTTGGAATAATAGGTATTCTGATTGTCTTAACCTTTTTTTTTTATCTTAAATTCCTTGCAAACAAAGAAAAAAGTTACAAGAGGTAGAGGGCTATTGTATATTAATGTCAGATGAGATTTTTCTTGGTCAATACGAGTTATTCTTTGCTAAATCGGACAAGGAGATATTGTTTTTTTTTAGAGGAGACAACCCATAGTTATTGCAGTGTAGGATTTGCTTATTTATGATCCGAAATGAAATGATGATTATTTTCAAAGATGCCGTGGCAAGGAGAACTGCCACGTGTATTTCAAGCAAGAAGTTTAGAAGTTTAGAAGTTTATTGAAAAACTCGAGACCCTCAACTCGGGGTATCAGAGTACAATAATAATAACAACGATGATATCAACAACATCAGCAACGATAATAAATGATAATATTGATAATGATAATAATACTAAGAAAGTAATTACGATAATAACGACAAATTACGACAATAAATTCGAATAGTAATAAATATATGAATGAATCAATGAATGAATGAATAAGAATAGTAACAATGAGTCAACAACACAACCAACTGATAATAATAATATTAATGGTGATTATGATCATCATGATGATGGTTTTGATGATGATGATGATGATAATAAAATTAATAATAAAGCACACAAAAGCGCACAGGCATTAGTGCAAGTGGCGCAAGGTTAATATACGCCTATTAATAATTCGCTAATATTTTCACATAAGAGACATTTCTATTGGTTGATGTAAGGAAATAAAACATTTATTGATTGGTTAATGACAATAAAATGGGCGTGCCAAAGATGATATAAAGGTGGTCCTAACAGAGATAAGATTATTTTCAGAATACCACCCCAAGATAGGATCCTCTTCTCTATCTTTCCTTTCATGCTCCCTCGGTCGTTAAAATAAGAGATAGGCCTTAAATTAAATCCAAGCATAATTATACTAGTATGAGATATCCCTCTGAGTAATTTGTATTTCTACACAAACACACACACAAAAAAAGAAGGAAGGGAAAGATACCCCCCCCCCCCCCCAATTTTTTTTTGTTTAACAGTTACGTGATAGAAATAAAGATTAAACAAGCTAATATGGCAAAAATAGTCAAATCTGACTGCTTGGCATATAAAAACAATCACCAGAAACCCCCCCCCCCCCCCTGCACAGCAGGCCCTATTTGAGTGTCACATTTACACTCTGCACGCTCATCAGTAGTATTTTTTTTTTATTTGGTAATGTATCATGTATGCATCATTAAATTCATACTTTCAGGTATCAGTCGCGACTGTCCCACACCTGAGCAGCCAAGAGCTGTCTGCTCTAGGGGTGCATGGCATGGGGCGCCAGGCCATGCTCCGTGGTAGATGCCGTACAACGGGTACAAGTCATCACAGAGGTATGTTATTTCAACCAAAATTGGTGGGACTGGTGTTGTGTAGATATAATTGGTTAAAAAATATTCGCAATGGGACAGTGTTTAGGTGCCGATGGGGGGGGGGGGTGGCCCGACGTACACCCCCCTTATTTTCGGCAACTTTTTTTTAAAGTAAGAATTTAGAAAATAACGGCCGCAAATGCCAGGAAATTGCACCTATAAGGACAATTAGAATTAAAAAAACATTTCTTTGGAAGTCAACCCCGACCCCCCAGGGACGTAGCTAAAAGGGGGTGGGGTGTGGGAGGTTGTGACACCCCCCCCCCCAACTCTGGATATTGTCGGTAAAAAGGCGCTCTCGTCTGGAAAAAATGGAGGGGGGAAAAAATGCAAGGAGCAAAATAGAAAAAAAGGGGAAAAAAAGGAAATAAAAACAATGGAGGAAAAGAAGGAAGGAAGAAAAATGAAGGAAGAAAAAGAGAAAAAAGAAAAATAAGAAAAAAGGAAAAGAGAAAGTGTTGAAAGGGAAACAAATATAATTGAAGTTGAATATAAGAAGAGAAATTGGGAGGGGGGCTGGCAAGGTTTCCAGGAAACTTGTAGTGTTGGTTAAGCAATCGCTTGTCGAGAAAATGAATAACTGTCGGGTTTTTCAGAACTGTTCCGACTGCTATAAGTATCCTTGCTAGATCTTCCACGATCCTTGTCGGAAAGTGACGATTGAAGTTTCGAGGTACCTTGTGTTGGTATTGCTCTAATTTACGGTGGCGTCTGAGTGCCATCGACTTGGAGACTTGGATGCATGAAATTATTATGTCATCGTGGCTAGATAATGTATCTCGCCATGATGACATAATTAGTTAATCAACTGGGCGAGATAATTTACGGTGCCAAGTTGACTTATAAAGTTAATTAAATCGACTTGCCAAGATAGTGTATCTCGCCATGATGACATGATAATTTGATAAGTCAACTTGGCGAGATAACGTATGTTGCCAAGTTGACCTATAAAATGTATTAAGTCGAGTTGGCAAGATAAATACCTTTACAAGTCAACAAAATAAAGCTATTATGTCGACTTGTCAAGATAAAATATCTCGACAAGTCTCCAAGTCGATGGCACTCAGACGCCACCGTAAATTAGAGCAATACCAACACAAGGTACCTCGAAACTTCAATCGTCACTTTCCGACAAGGATCGTGGAAGATCTAGCAAGGATACTTATAGCAGTCGGAACAGTTCTGAAAAACCCGACAGTTATTCATTTTCTCGACAAGCGATTGCTTAACCAACACTACAAGTTTCCTGGAAACCTTGCCAGCCCCCCCTCCCAATTTCTCTTCTTATATTCAACTTCAATTATATTTGTTTCCCTTTCAACACTTTCTCTTTTCCTTTTTTCTTATTTTTCTTTTTTCTCTTTTTCTTCCTTCATTTTTCTTCCTTCCTTCTTTTCCTCCATTGTTTTTATTTCCTTTTTTTCCCCTTTTTTTCTATTTTGCTCCTTGCATTTTTTCCCCCCTCCATTTTTTCCAGACGAGAGCGCCTTTTTACCGACAATATCCAGAGTTGGGGGGGGGGGGGTGTCACAACCTCCCACACCCCACCCCCTTTTAGCTACGTCCCTGGGGGGTCGGGGTTGACTTCCAAAGAAATGTTTTTTTAATTCTAATTGTCCTTATAGGTGCAATTTCCTGGCATTTGCGGCCGTTATTTTCTAAATTCTTACTTTAAAAAAAAGTTGCCGAAAATAAGGGGGGTGTACGTCGGGCCACCCCCCCCCCCCCCATCGGCACCTAAACACTGTCCCATTGCGAATATTTTTTAACCAATTATATCTACACAACACCAGTCCCACCAATTTTGGTTGAAATAACATACCTCTGTGATGACTTGTACCCGTTGTACGGCATCTACCACGGAGCATGGCCTGGCGCCCCATGCCATGCACCCCTAGAGCAGACAGCTCTTGGCTGCTCAGGTGTGGGACAGTCGCGACTGATACCTGAAAGTATGAATTTAATGATGCATACATGATACATTACCAAATAAAAAAAAAATACTACTGATGAGCGTGCAGAGTGTAAATGTGACACTCAAATAGGGCCTGCTGTGCAGGGGGGGGGGGGTTTCTGGTGATTGTTTTTATATGCCAAGCAGTCAGATTTGACTATTTTTGCCATATTAGCTTGTTTAATCTTTATTTCTATCACGTAACTGTTAAACAAAAAAAAATTGGGGGGGGGGGGTATCTTTCCCTTCCTTCTTTTTTTGTGTGTGTGTTTGTGTAGAAATACAAATTACTCAGAGGGATATCTCATACTAGTATAATTATGCTTGGATTTAATTTAAGGCCTATCTCTTATTTTAACGACCGAGGGAGCATGAAAGGAAAGATAGAGAAGAGGATCCTATCTTGGGGTGGTATTCTGAAAATAATCTTATCTCTGTTAGGACCACCTTTATATCATCTTTGGCACGCCCATTTTATTGTCATTAACCAATCAATAAATGTTTTATTTCCTTACATCAACCAATAGAAATGTCTCTTATGTGAAAATATTAGCGAATTATTAACCTTGCGCCACTTGCACTAATGCCTGTGCGCTTTTGTGTGCTTTATTATTAATTTTATTATCATCATCATCATCATCAAAACCATCATCATGATGATCATAATCACCATTAATATTATTATTATCAGTTGGTTGTGTTGTTGACTCATTGTTACTATTCTTATTTATTCATTCATTGATTCATTCATATATTTATTACTATTCGAATTTATTGTCGTAATTTGTCGTTATTATCGTAATTACTTTCTTAGTATTATTATCATTATCAATATTATCATTTATTATCGTTGCTGATGTTGTTGATATCATCGTTGTTATTATTATTGTACTCTGATACCCCGAGTTGAGGGTCTCGAGTTTTTCAATAAACTTCTAAACTTCTAAACTTCTTGCTTGAAATACACGTGGCAGTTCTCCTTGCCACGGCATCTTTGAAAATAATCATCATTTCATTTCGGATCATAAATAAGCAAATCCTACACTGCAATAACTATGGGTTGTCTCCTCTAAAAAAAAAACAATATCTCCTTGTCCGATTTAGCAAAGAATAACTCGTATTGACCAAGAAAAATCTCATCTGACATTAATATACAATAGCCCTCTACCTCTTGTAACTTTTTTCTTTGTTTGCAAGGAATTTAAGATAAAAAAAAAAGGTTAAGACAATTTTCAGAATACCTATTATTCCAAGATATTATCTTGCGCAACAATTAAGCGCAATTTTCAGCTTTATGCAGATATGTCCCTGACGTCATGTGCAGTAGTGGGGAGAGATACAAGAAAAGATAAGAGAAAAGTCAAAATAATTTTCAGAATACGGATTTAATCTTAACTCTGAAGATAAGACAAAGTTTATCTTGAGACAATTTTCAGAATACGGCCCCTGTACCCGTACCGCAGTGCGGGGATACTTGTCCCGTTGATGTTGAAAAACAATGTCGGTGATGTGTCGATCCCCCGGGGCCACTCACAGATAATAGGTGTACACATGCGCGTCCACGGAAAAAGGGGTCTTTTGTCAATGAGGAATGCGTAACGCGCGTTACGCGTTTATAGTTCCAAAGACGCTGAATTTCAACAAAAAGGGGTGCATTGATGGTTAGCTGAACGCATTTAGGGGGTAAATTCTCCATCTTGGCGCTCCTAAGTGTATGGCTGCTTGTCTTGAATTTTGGCCAATGACTCAATGAAGGATAGTTACAGAAAATGTTCAGGGGATAAAGTTTGTATTGAAGCTGTTTCGGAGCTTGATATCATGAAAAGCCGCGCCAGAAATCTTTGTTTAGGTGTGTTATTTCATCGAAGCGTAAAACCTGTTTAGGGGTATTTTCAAAACCCATGGAAGCGCTTGTGTACGCATGCTATCTGTGAGTGCACCCCCCCCCCCACCCCCACCTCCCCGGTGTCGATCTTTCCCGAGGCAAAGGGTTCCTGCAACCCAAATAACATAGGATCTTAAAACATCAAAATACCTCACATTAGATTCCACCCAATTTTTCTGAAATTCTCTATATTGAGAGAAAAAAGTCATTATTCGCAGCTCTAACGCTTGCTAAGCTCCACCCCTCGAAATAAAGGAGGCATGTGCGGTCACGTGACTTTATGACAATGTGTGGCGTTAAAGCCAGCCATTCCTCGCCTTTGCCGTCAAAGAGATCATGCTTAACGATCTCAGCATATCATAACTTTGACTGAAATTCACAATTACAAATGACCACTGATGGAAAAATTTATGGAGTTTGTCAAATGCACATAATTTGTGAAGAAAATGTCACACTGAGAACACCTTCAAAGTGTCAATTTTGCACCTAATTTGCACCTTTCAGAAAAGAAATCACCTTAAAAGGTACAGCTTATAATTGCACCTATTTTTCTGAAAGGTGCAAATTTGCATCATTAAATGTGTTCCAGGTGTGACATTGGTAAAGGTGCAAAATTGAACCTACTTTTGATAGAGTGTTTAAAACATCCTCATCCCATCATTGTTAAAAACTCTTGCAATTTTCAAAAATAGACCCTATTCGAAAGTGAGGGAGCGAAGCAATCGAGCAGAACTTGAAGGATTTGTTGCACAATTTTTTGTAAATTTTATGCATTTTTGCAAGAAAAATATAAATTTTCTAAATTTCTGTGGGTCAACTGCATGACCGTCGCCAAGGGGGTTGGGAGGTTGCGCACGCAGCCCCCCCCCCCTTAATTTTGGGTAAAAAGAAAATAAGCCCAATAATAGACGCAACAAATTTTCTGGGGGGAGGGGGGTTGGGAGTTTTGGAAAAGGGCGACTCGGTTTGTTGTTATTCATATCTATGGCCTTGTTTATATATATATATATAAATATGAATAGCCTATAGCAAAAAAAAAAAAAAAAAAAAAAAAGGTTTTCTTCAACACAACGGGGGCAGGAGTAGAGGGTAGGGGGTTAACAGTAACAATTGAACTGTATGTTATAGGCGCTAGGCTTGAGTGTATAACTACAATGGATAAGACTCAACGTTACTCGTTAGTGTTACCCCCTCCCTCTGCCCCCGCCGCGCTGCATTTGCAAAATGGGCAATGCCAATCATCAGCTAAAATTAATATTATTAGGGTCTAGAGATCTGAAAATATTTAAGAACTGAACACTAACTGTATTTTTTCTGCATTTGCATGGGTTTCGTGTGTAGCCTCTGGCTCTAACACTAAGTTACTAGCACAGTTCTCAACAATGGAGTCAGGTTGGTCTAGGCTTATTAGTGACTAGGCCTAGTGACACTTATAGATAGGGCCCTAGCCTAGCCGGTCTATACTAGAGCATAGGCCCCAGTGCAACGCCCCAGTGACAATGTTGTGAGGGAGTAGGGCCTAGGCCAAGGCCTATAGTACCGTTTCACACCAACAAAATAGACAAACAAAGTTAGATCTAAAGTGTAGGTCTAGATCTAAGTAAATTCTAACTTCAACTTACCCCTTCCCGTTGAAAGTTGTTAATAACTGATTGAGGCATCCCTAAACTATTAAGTATACCCTCCATTTTCCAGATTTATTTTTTCACGATCAATAGATTCATATATATGCACCTGCACTTCAATTCTCGGAAGCAAAAAGAGCGCGCTAGCTATACGTATGAGGATTTGCTCAGTGCATGCTCACTGCGACACGTTTATGCGCACGTACTGTAAAAAGTGATGATCAAATGAAAAGCGACGACCAAATGAAAAGTGCCGATCAAATAAAAGCGACGATCAAATGAAAAGCGACCATCAAATATAAAGCGACCATGTATGGAATGCCGAAACCATCAACTTAAATTGTGATGATCAAATGAAAAGCGACGATCAAAAGAAAAGTGACCATCAAAGAAGAAGTGACGATCAAATAAAAAGTAACCATCAAATAAAAAATGATCATCAAATTTAAAGTAGCCATCAAATAAAAAATAACCATCAAATAAAAAGCGACCATCAAACTAAAAGTGAGCATCAAATAAAAAGTTAGCATCAAATAAAAAGTGACCATCAAATAAAAAGTGACCGTCAAAGAAGTGATGATCAAATAAAAAGTGATCATCTAATAAAAAGTGATCATCAAATAAAAAATGAGCATCAAATATAAAGTAACCATCAAATAAAAAGTGACCATCAAATAAAAAGTGACCAACAAATAAAAAGTGACCATCAAATAAAAAGCGACCATCAAATAAAAAGTGAGCATCAAATGAAAAGTGAGCATCAAATAAAAAGTGACCATCAAATAAAAAGTGACTGTCAAAGAAGTGATGATCAGATAAAAAGTGATGATCAAATAAAAAGTGACCATCAAATAAAAAGTGACCATCAAATAAGTGATCATCAAATAAAAGGTGCCCATCAAATTAAAAGCGACCATCAAGTAAAAATTGACCATCAAATAAAAAGTGACCATCAAATAAAAATCTATCATCAAATTAAAAGTGAGCATCAAATGAAAAATGAGCATAAAATGAAAAGTGAGCATCAAATAAAAAGTGACCATCAAATAAAAAGTGACCGTCAAAGAAGTGATGATCAGATAAAAAGTGATGATCAAATAAAAAGTGACCATCAAATTAAAAGTGACCATCAAATAAAAAGTGAGCAACAAAAAAGCGACCATCAAATTAAAAGTGACCATCAAATAAAAACTGAGCATCAAATTAAAAATGACCATCAAATAAAAAGTGACCATCAAATTTAAAGTGACCATCAAATAAAAAGTGACCATTAAATAAAAAGCGACCATCAAATTAAAAGTGACCATCAAATAAGAATTGATGATCAAATTAAAAGTGACCATCAAATTAAAAGTGACCATCAAATTAAAAGTGACCATCAAATAAGTGATCATCAAATAAAAGGTGCCCATCAAATTAAAAGCGACCATCAAATGAAAAGTGACCATCAAATGAAAAGTGACCATCAAATAAAAAGTGACCATCAAATAAAAAGTGACCATCAAATTAAGTGATCAAATAAAAAGTGACCATCAAACAAAAAGTGACCATCAAATGAAAAGCGATAAAAAAATTGAAAGTGACCATCATCAAATCTAAAGTGGCCATCATCAGTTCAAAAGTGGCCCCTATCGAATCAAAAGCAACCATCATCAAATCAGAAGCAGCCATCATCAAATCAAAAGTGGCCACTATCGAATCAAAAGCAGCCATCATCAAATCAAAAGCAGCCATCATCGAATCAAAAGCAGCCGCCATCAAGTCAAAAGTGGCCGTCATGAAGTCAAAAGTAACCGTCATCAAATAAAAAGCAAGTAAAAAGTGGCCGTCATCAAGTCAAAAGTAACCGTCATCAAATAAAAAGTGGCCGTCATCAAGTCAAAAGTAACCGTCATCAAATAAAAAGTGGCTGCCATCAACTTACAGGTGTCCTTTTGGGGCGCACATCAGGAACGCCGAAAGGACAACATTGATTTGATGTTAGAAACTGATTTGATGATGGCTGGTACAGAGGGATATGATGCTGAAAATTGATATGATGATGGCCACTTTTGATTTACTGATGGCTGCACTTGATTTGATGATGGCTGGTACGGAGGTCCATCAAATCAAAAGTGACAGTGATCAAATTTTAGCCTTTCCGCGTTCCATAAAAATGATGTGTTTTTCAAGATAGGGCACGTTACGTACGTAACGTAAATAAGGGTGTCATCAAAAACACTAAAATAAAATCTATTTTGCTAGGAAAGATGTACGTGTTTAGGGTCAAATTTGCGAATTGAATTGAATTGAAATTGAATTGAGGGTATTAACATAAAGACTAAAATGTTTTATAACAGTCAACACTATAGGCCTATGTACGTGTTTAGAGTACGATTTGCGCGAGGTGTGGGAGGTGGGTGCCGTACTAAACCCAATGATGTAGGTATGAAGGTAAAACTGACGTCCGTGACATAACAATTGAAATATCGCTGTACTTGTTTAGGGGTTCGATTCAGGGAATACTTGCCAAGAGTATCGTTTTGTTCCAATACTTGTTGGGTTTCACACGCTAATACTTAGGGGTGCATGCATTTTCAGAATATGGAAAATAATTGTTTATGGTGCTTTTCGAGATCCCATGCATGGTCGCGCATGATGGTATCCATTCGTCAATGGAATTAAGTGGGCCCCGGGAGAACTTGCCATTTCCACTCTTGGGACTCTTGGGATTTCGGATGATTTTGTAATAGAGCAATGTATTGAGTGATGTATAACTATAATAACTTTGTGTATGTTTCGGTTGGGGTCCACGGGAGGGTGTGGGGGTCCCTGGCGCATGTTAAATTCAGAAGGTCATTGTGGGATAAAATAAGGACTTTGGTCTCGGGGATTAGAAATGCTCCTGACAAAGGCTCGCTCTTGTTTGCAGATTACAGCACGAAATGTGCCAAAACAATTAAATCTATATGGCATATTCATTTAATATAGGTAAGATGAAGATATAATGTGGATTGGGCACCGTGATGAAATCTTACAATGAACATGAAACCTGATTAAGACGATGACTATATACAGGCCTATTTATTTTACTTAAAAAGTTGTTGATGCGAAAAGTACTTTAATGGAAACATATGGTATAATAATATAATCAATAATTGATTGAATAATGCATTTGCGCAAATGTATAACTCCTTATGTTGATGACCTTCATGTGCAGGTACAATGCTTCGATCAAGATACCAAATCCTATCCTGCGATCCAGCCTTCAGTCGCCAATAGGGGAGGGGCGGATTTTTTTTCAGCCACATTTTCCCCGATCGGCCGTTTGAAGTTGATTTTTTTCTTTGGAGGGGTACTGCTAATAGTCACTTAATTCCAAGCTTTATTCTTATAAATCAACATAAATATATAATAATCTCATAAGCCTTATTTAAATAGTGCGTGCGCGAACTATTTTTTTCATTTCATGTATTTTGTCATAAAATTCAACATTCAGGGCATAATGTTTGTGATCCTTAACGAGATGTGTATCCAACTAAATAATTACTGCGAGCGCGAGCAGAAATTTTCAATATACGTTTTGATCTGATCCAAAAGAAAATCTGTTTACGGCTGCTTAAAGTTAGCCATGAAGACATTACTTAATTATATAAAAATTTTGATATTTCTACCTGAAGAATGGAAATTCTAAGCACTTTTTGTAATCTTGAAATTAAAAGGATAAGTAAATAACTAAATAATTGAAGCGAGCGCGAAGCGCGAGCGGACAAAAAATGGGACACTCTATTCATGTTTTGTAAGTCATGAAAAGGATGAGTAATTGGAAATCTTCCTTCAGCGGCGTAACAGGGGTCGGTGGCCAGGGGGGGGGGGGGGGTGGGGGACAAGAACCAAAAATTTCCCGGTCATAATTATCATGGTATGAACAGGCGTAATGGTGTAACGAGGCGACTATTTTGAGAAGGCCATCAGATATTATCAGGCAGAATTTATCTTTAAAAAAAAGTTGCGAGCGAGCAAAAATTTTGACCTTTTTAATTCAAAAATCCAAGAATAATACATTTCACTCTTTTCTCTTTAGATTCCTTTTTTTGTGGTCTGTACGCCACTGTGAACAGGATTCTTTGCGGTTGTAGCATAGGCGGATCCAGCTTTTTGCGAAAGGGGGGGGCGCACTGCCGAGCGGCGCACAAATTTTTGCACTTCACTGGCGCCATAAAAGAAAATGTTGAAAAAGGTGTATATGTATATATAATATATATATATATATATATATATATATATACATATAGATATGACTCATGAGATAGAGACACATATCTCACCAACAAATTAATGCGAGTGCGAAGCGCGAGCTGAAATTTTTATAGTATACTGACCTGAAAAAAGGTGCCTGTTTAGGACTGTTTGTAGTAACTCATGAGGAGTATACATATCTCACTACACAGATAATGCGAGTGCCGAGGGCGAGCTAAAATTTCTTTATATTCTGACCAGAAAGGTTTATATTCTAAGCATTTTGGTACCAATGATTAAGATGGGTATCTAAAAAAAAACAATAGATGCGAGCGCGAAGCGCGAGCTTAAAATTTTGATATTTCGAGCTGAAAAATGACAGTTTAATGGACGTTTTTAACAGAGAACAAGATTATATCCAACAAAAGATTATTGCAAATCGAAGCGGGAGTTCTTTTGATTAGAACTGAAAACGGGACATTCTATTCACATATATTTAATCATGAAAAGTATGGGGTTTTGCTACAGAAATGATGCGAGCGCGAAGCGCGAGCTGAAAATTTTTATATTCCAATCTGAAAAGCGGACAATTTGCACGACTTTAAATAAAGAACGAGTTGTGTAGCTCTATCTCACTTGCTGATTTCTGTGTAACATTACCATCTTATTTTATTTTTGCACATGCGGAACTATTGGGGGAGGGCAAAACGATATGTTTGCCCCCAAACCCAATATTTTCATTGGTGTGGCGATCGCCCCCTGCCCCCCCCCCCCCGGATCGACGCCACTGCATATACAATGATACTACAAGTCATGATGAATCATTTGTAATACATCACCAATCCAGGTTTATATATCATCATTCAATTTTCATGTACATGATGTTTAGGCCTATATACAGAATTATATATTGTGATGGTTTTCACTAAATCTAATGCAATTTGTAATGATGAGTAATTTTTATCTAATTACTTTGATGAAACTGGATATAATGCTTATGAGCTGAATTCAGAAAGAGATCTTTCAAGACAGAGCTTTGGAAAAAGTTTTCCAGTTTTATAGGTATCGTTATCTTTGTTTTAAACTTCTTCCTGAGTGATCAGATGAATAATATTTAACTTAATGGAAGATGAAAATAAATCAAATTTTGTGGCGTTAACATTTAAACGTTAAAACAAAGGTATTGACAAACTGTATTAATAATACATTGAAAATGATATTTAGTGGTTTAAGGTCTAACGAATATACGTCTGCATGGTTGCGTAATTATACACTCCCGGTATTAGCAACGGGTTTTAGCAAAGTTTTGGACTAAAATATCAAATCATCTTCATAAAACACTAGAGTAGCTCTCTTGCACTAAAGGCCATAGAGGTGGCACAATGTGGAATGTGTAAAGAAGAAAAGTGACTGACCTTTTTTTTGTATGATTCTGGGATTTCTTAAAACAACAAATTAAATATTTCATGACATCTGGGGGCAACTGTCCCGCCCCAGTCCACTCTGTAAGGGCATGCGATAAGCTTTGTTATTCGTTATGACCATTCAACAATCAAATGTATAACCAGCTAGGTGCCGCTGATCATTCTTTACCGGCGCCGATCAAGATTTGGTTGGCAATATAGGCCCTTCTTCATTATTCTACCGGCGCCTATTTATTGGAACCAGGGGACGCTGATCATTCTTGACCGGCGCCGATTTAAATTTAGGTGGCGCCGGTTAAGACAAAGGCAGCGCCGATTTGTCTTGACCGGCGCCGATTTAAACAAGTAGTGCTGATTATTTTTACAGACGTCACGTAAGATTCAGGCAGCGGCAATTCATAATCGACTGGCGCCGATTTAGAACCAGGAGGCGCCTATTATTCTTGACTGGCGCCGATTATCCTTGATCGGCGCCGGTTAAGAACTCAGGCAGCGTCGATTTGTCTTTACCGGCGCCGATTTATAACCAGATGGCGCCGATTTAGATTTAGGTGGCGCTGATTATCCTTGATTGGCGCCGGTTAAGACTCTGGCAGTGCCGATTTTTCTTGACTGGCGCCGATTTATAACCAAATATAGCGCTGATTATTCTTGCCCGGCGCCGATTTAGATTAAGGTGGCGCTGATTATTCTTAATTGGCACCAGTTATATGCAGGCAGCGCACTGCTACCGGCGAAGTTGTTGAGAAAAAGGTAGTTTTCTTTCCTTTATTTTTATTTTTTCAAGCGACGCACGCCTTTTATTTTTTTTACTTTTTTTTTGAGCGGCGCCGCTCAAATATTAGGGGGGGGGGGCGCGCGCCCCCTGCGCCACCCCCTGGATCCGCCGATGTGTAGCGTGAAGAGGAAAAAAAAAAACAAGTGGCGCAGTATAGCACATGTGCTAAAGCTGCTTTATATAAGTCCCGAGCGAGCGAGCGAGAAAAAAATCACCTTTTCATGAGAATCTAACTTTGAGCTATTTTTTAAAATTACATTCAGTAAATAAAATCATATCTTACACTTTTCCTTTGCTTTTCTTTCTTTCTTTTTTTGTTGTTCTTGTTTGTAGAACTTTTTGGGGCCATGTCCCAACCCTTAATTCCATACGCAGTGCTGTGCGGTCGGGTCCGGGGCAGAGCCCCCGGAACTTCTTGATATCAAAGCCATTTAAACCTCGCAGATTGCCGCTATTTTAATCAAATCGCAGGCATATACAGAATATAGCTTTTACATAACACATTTATTCAACCCAGTTGCGTAATAAACCAAATATTTTGAGGGGGCAAAACATAGCAATGTGGGAAAAATTTGTAAAAAGTCGCGAGCGTGCAAAGCGAGCTGGAAAAAAAAATTGCCAATTGAAATTAAATTCTAATTATGTGATAGATTTTTTCCATTATATTCAGCAAATAACACATTTCATTGTTTCCATTCATTTCGTTATAGGCCTACGTTGTTTCATATCACTTGTTTTATTTCCTCTTAGATGTGGAACCAAGAACCCCCCCCCCCCCGCGCGCCTCCCAGGACCAAAATCCAGTTGAAACCAATAAGAGCAATTGAAACCAGTTGGCCAACTGGTTTCAATAGGGAAATTGGAACAACTGGAACCAATTGAAACCAGTTGCCAACTGGTTCCAGTTAAAACCAATTGGGCAACTGGAACCAGTTGGCAATTGGTTTCAATTGGTTCCCGTTGAAACCAATTAAGCAACCAGTTGGCAACTGGTTTCAATTAGTTCCAGTTGAAACCAATTAAGCAACCAGTTGGCAAATTGTTTCAATTGGTTCCAGTTGTTCCAATTTCCCTATTAAAACCAGTTGAATCCAATCGGAGGCAACTGGTTTCAATTGGTTCCAGTTGAAACCAATTGGAGGCAACTGGTTTCAACTGGAACCAGTTGAAACTAATTGGTTTCCAACTGGATCCAATTGGAACTTCCAGTTGGAATGACTTAATTAGTTACAAATTAATTAGATTTTGCACTAACTATTGCTCATGCCAACAAAGAAGCAGTGCTATATGTCTATAATACCAATGTAAAGGGCATTGATAAAATAGACTTTCATAATGTATATATATTTATATGTGTGTATTTGAGTTTTGTCAGACGTGGATCAATCAGATATGATTATTTACGTCTGGGACCGACCTTTAACGTCACCATCCGAAAGACGTGACCGGGGCTCGAACCTCGAACCTCTGCATCAATTTGTAACTTCCCCACATAGCTTGGATTACAGGCGCACGCCACAACGCCCAGTTATATGAAAGATTTTCATATATATGTATTTGTATTTGATGTAATTTGGTAACAGTTAGTGGTGTACTAATTATCTTATAATATGTTTTAATTATAATCTATAACATTTATAAACATGGTTTTCACTGCTAAGCATTCTAAACACTTATCTGAAACAAGTTTGCTACTTGAAATAGAAAAGAATTAAATAGATACATTTTAAATTATGATGAATCACATAAAACATTAATTTGTGCACACTGGCAGACAATATGCAAATTAACTGGTTTCAATTGGAACCAGTTGGGTAACTGGAAAATTTCCAATTGGAAGTCATTTCCAGTTACCCAAATGGATCCAGTTAGGATTTCCAGTTACCCAACGGGTTCATTATAATTAATTTCCAGTTATAATCACCTTTCCAGTTAGAAGTCATCTCCAGTTACCCAACTCAGTGGTTCCAGTTAGGATTTCCAGTTACCCAACTGGTTCGAGTTAGGATTTCCAGTTACCCAACTGGTTCCAGTTAGGATTTCCTGTTACCCAACTGGTTCCAGTTAGAAATAATTTCCAGTTGGAAGTCCAGTTACCCAACTGGTTCCAGTTAGGATTTCCAGTTGCCCAACGGGTTCCAATTAGGATTTCCAGTTGCCCAACTGGTTTCAATTGGTTTCAACTGGAATTGTTATATTCCAGTTAAAACCAATTGAAACCAGTTGAAACCAATTGAAACCAATTGAAACCAGTTGGAAATCCAACTGGTTTCAATTGGATTTTGGTCCTGGGCTGTATGCCAGTGACTGAACGTGATTGAACGGGGGGCGTTATACCATTTGAAGGTTATAAAATAATGAAGAGCCCCTACTGCGTGGGGTCTGGGCAAAGCCCCGGTAGCTTATTTGCATAAAATTTAGCAAGCCTATAGCACAGTGTTGTATGCAGTCCATCTTTCTTCCCGCTCTTTAATTTCAATCATCGGCAGCCCGGTCGTGTTGTTATTTTTTTTCTTGTCCCTTTTCTTTGTTTTCGGCCAATTTAGCTTTTGACTAATTACATTCTATCTTCGTTTCCCGCTATTTTTTGCCATTTTTCATCTTTTAATTTATTTAATTCCCATCGTGCTATTGCATGACATAGTCCTATTTCGGAATGATTTGTTCTTTCTCAAATGTTCTTCTTTCGTATACATTTTCCCACTTTCCTTCCTTTTCCATTTAAAAAAAAAAGTTTTTTCTTCGTTTTCTTTTCACTTTTCCCTTTCCTTTTCCTCCTTTCCTTTTCCCCTTTCCTTCCCCTTTCCCTTTTTTTTCTCCCTCATTTTTTTTCTTTTTCCCGTTTTTCTTTTATTTTCCCGGTGAAATCCGCCAGGGAGGCAGCTTGCCCCCCGCCTGTTATTATACGCCACTGTCTTCCTATATCAATAATGCGAGCGCAAAGCGCGAGCAGAAAATTTTTGATAATGTGATCTGAAACTGGATAATAGAGAACAAGCTAGCTGCGTATCCAAAGACCTTATAATATATTACGTGCGTATCAACGAACGTAGAGGGCAGCAACACACAAGCGTGTTGCTATAAGGAAGGTCAACTCGATACGCGCATGCAGCTGAGCTGCGCGCGTATTTTATTGTTCATGCCAACGAAATCAAATGCCGATCAAATACAACAACAAATTAGTAGCGATCAAAAAACGAATATGAAAGAATATGACTACAACAATATCAAAGATAACATTAAAAAATATGTTAAGGAATATACATACATAAAAAAGCATACTTTGATATTTAAAACTTTACAAATATAAGTTTCAGGAAACTAAAATCATTACCAAATCGGTGATTGTTGTTATCAGCGATTTCACCAGACGGCTGTATTAGGTGATTTGCGTCGAGACGATTTTGTGACCACTCGCAAAGCATTTCGGGATTGAATATAACCACCTTATTTTCTCTGAGCTCTTCGCTGAACCCATCATCACAGTGCAGCTGCAGCGCAGCGCGCAGCCAATGCAATGCATCCGATGCATGGGTTGTTTTTTCGCCGTCCATGCCATGGTCTCGGACTCAGAGTTGAAATTTAGACCCGGATTTCGGGGATACAGCGCCTTTATTTAAGATTTGTAGACTTAAAAGTCAAATGACATTTAAAATTTGAAATCTAACCTTGAACAATCATCGTTGATAAACATCAGCCCTGAAGCCATTACACTTCAGATCAGGCCAGGCAAATTAGACGTCATTGTCTAAGTTGCTAGATCTATGACGAGTCGCCTGAAGCCCCAGCGCATCATCAACGTCACTAGCTAGCTGCGCGACCGGCCCAGACTCGGCGCACCCAGGCCAGAAAAATGACCTCGATTATTACGGTGGTTGTCTATGCATTTATTAGTGGTGCAGCGAAATTCAGCAGAAGAAAATAAGAGATATGAGGTATCCTCGTCACAGGCTTAATATTCCAAAATGAGGAAAAATGTCAAAATCATGATTATTTAAGCTAAATATTTTCTTTAAAAATGAAAATAATATTTTTAATATTTATACCCAGAATAACCGATCTAATAATTGTTAATTAAAAAATATTTGAAATTAACAAATGAAAAAAAATCAACTCGACAAATTTCCCAAAACCCCACCTTATTTTTTAAAGTGGTCACAAAATTCGAGCGGAGTTGACCTTCCTTAGAGCAACACGCTTGTCAAGGCCCTATATAAACAAGGTTGCGACAACAGGGGTCAAAGGTCAAATTTGAAGGATCTCGAATAGTTCCAACCGGGCCTTTTTGTCGACTGCTACCATTGGAAATGCGTGTAAAATTTTGAATAATTTTTTATAATTATATCGAAAATCGACGTTAGAAATTTATTTTCACACTGCACATCCATATCAATATATTAGCGGCCACCTAAATTTATCAAATTTGTACAATCTTATAACAAAAATCGTGAAATATCGTTGATTTGAAAAATGGCAACCGAGTTCGTCGCAAGCAGCAAATGCTCACTGCTGCTGGTAGCGAGCGGGACGCTGCACTAATTTTCCCCGGAACTGTCGGGCTGGATGTAAGGTTCTGCTGGCCCCCACGGGTCGTTTGGAGAGCGAGAGGTGAGTATGTACCGGAATGTCATGTGGTGCCATAAATACTAGTTTCATGTCCTAAATTCTTATTGTAGATTTTTTGCCGTAGTAAATTTAGCTGAATTTGATTTTTTTTACCAGAGCACTCAAAAACATGAATGATTTGAGCATATCTTTGTGCCTGTCTTTACTTTAGTTTGAGATTGACTGAGTGGGCCCTTATTCCTTAATCATTAATTAATTATTTATTTATTTATTATTTTTTTTTTTTTTATTTATTTTTGATTTCTGATATTTAAATAGGCCACAGGGCGGCACATATCATCAACTTGGTGGTTTTCCATGTGGCCCTATTAACAAAAAAGTACAGCAAAAAATGTGACTAGATCTATTATTAATACCAAATAGATCTAACGTTAGATCTAGATCTACATGCAGCTGCAGTGAGTTAAAATAAACATGACAAAATGTAGGCAAAAAATGTATGCGAACATGTTATAGGAAAGATGATTGGTATCCTTAATTGGGAATTATGTTCATTTAATATTAAAATCAACTATGACAATTTGAATCAAACCTGTGAATTTAGATTTTGAAGATGAAACATATATTGCCTATTAATTGATGGAAAGAGAGATAAGTGCTGTGCAGAATGCAGATATTCAATTCTACTAACCTTATTTTTATTAAGAACAAAATTAATTTCAAGAATTCAATTTATTTTGGGGGCTTGGGGCCAATGCATAAAGTGAATTTACAACCAGGACTGTACCAAATAGTGAAGTGCTTTATCCAGTTTAGATCAAAAGAACATAAAAAAAAAGAAAGTAAATAAATATTTATTCATTTCAATCACCACACAGCACAAGGTTTACTAAATGAGGATAACGTTAGGTTACTTATTATATCATAAAATTTTACATTGGATAAGTGGTCTTGTCAGTTGTCATCAGAATAAGGCTAGTGCTAGTTTCCCCTTATATTCCTATCGCTACAGAATTTTTCATAGCGTTCTTAATATTTCTACCCTTTATGCCCTGTAAAAACATACCATGGTGTTCTTTGGATTTTATACCATTTCAATGCCTTACATACATGTACCTCGTTGCTCTCGAGATCAACATGCTTTATTTTATTTTCATATATGATACAGGCCAGGGTTATCCTTATAGTTGCCACCGTGATGTAAAACTATTCCGAAGGAAAGTGAAATACCCAAGTAGGCCTAGTACAGTACTAGACCAAAAGCTTTAGTATCTGTATTTGGTTGTTTTGCTGAACTGTGTTGGCTTCTCTCACTTAGTAAAATGTCAGAAATTGTTAAATAAATCCCTAGAAATTGTTATTCCTGTCTAGCCTAGTACCAATTTGGCTATAAACTCTTTGTTGTGTACTGGGTGAGTTCAATTCTCACGAGGCATATTCGAACATCATTGACCACCAAGTCTATGATAACCCTAAATGCTTTCATGGTGTCAGTACATGGACAAATGAGTTTAGTAATCCAGTTGGTTTGCATGTAGCTTCCTTTTTTTTTTTAATATTACTTTCATTTCTGCACTGCCAATACTTTGCACATTTTCTAGACCAAAAATCTTCAATCTCTGTACCATCTCAGATGTTGTTCTGGAAGTTTCCATAGCAAAAAAGAATAGTGTAGCAAAAAACATCTGAGATAGTGTAGTAGGTTTCATGGTCATCATGTATCTTTCTTGGGCAAATGTTGGTCCTGAAAAGGACCACCCAATCTTGACGTTGCGACAAGTGTGTTCTTGTCGTCCTACTCATGCCTTGTGTACTGAAAGCCCTCTCGCTCAGACAGCAAGTATTGTATGTGCTAGTCCTTACGTGGAGCCACACTTAGAACAAGTTTCATTCGGTCTGTGCCTGCAGACTAAACTAATGTGGCCATGGCACCTCCTCACCCATCCAATGCCATATAAAGTTCATATTGGCATTAAAATGTATTTGCTTAATAAAACAACCTCTTTACAACTATCTAAATTAATGCATGATCCAACTATATTATCATTACATGTACACTAAATATGAAATAAAAGAAACAATAAGTAGAGAGTGAGAGATTGACCCTCATATTATGCTGTTGCCACCAATGAAAGTTCTTAATTTAAATTTGGAACTTCACGAGAGTCGAACTCATCCAACATTGCACAAAATGCGGTCAGAAGACAGGCGGAATGATACATGATGAAAGATTTAAAGGAGAACATTTCAAGGAAATAAGAAAG
The DNA here is from genome assembly GCF_037042905.1 of Lytechinus pictus. Taxonomy (NCBI): domain Eukaryota; kingdom Metazoa; phylum Echinodermata; class Echinoidea; order Temnopleuroida; family Toxopneustidae; genus Lytechinus; species Lytechinus pictus. The sequence goes on from NC_087261.1 coordinate 30,980,409, forward strand.
ATTGACTGCACAATGTAGCCCTACATGTATGTAATATAATCACATCTTATTACAATCATGATGAAAATCAAACAATCATACTTACACAGCTTACTGGCTTATCCAGTAGTTCCTCTCATCCAAAACAGATCAATCGGCAGCAATTACATGTAGGGCCTATTTTATTTTCGACAATCAAATTGAAAAAAAAATCTACATTTAGATCTAACTTAGATAAGTTTGGTGCATCAATGATTATCTTGTCAACTAAGCACGTATTATCATTGGCTTTTGTAATTACTTAGTTATCACACCATACATATCAACAGAGTAGAGGTCTACATGTGCATGTATGCTAAATTAGGCCTTTAAAGTTTCTTTGAAAAACTACAAAGAATTGATTTTAATTCCAAACCATTTCAAATTACTTGGCCTAGTCGAAGAAATTTTTGGTCTAGATACCCAACCTGTCCGGACATGCAACTAGTGGTATGATAGGGGCACTTGTCCAATACTACAAGGTTGTGATAACATCCATGTGGTCTTAAACCACTTTTTAAAAATGCAGTGCTAAGCTAACACCACTTTTATCACAAGGTAGTGATAACCTTGTCCACAGTTAGTAACCTGTGTGGTGAACAAGATTGTCAACAACATTGTCAATTTTCTCTTGATCTAGACTGGATGAATACTTGATATTTTGGAACAGTCAATTTTGACCATACAGTGAATTCATCATCATAAAAAAATGCCTTGGCACAAAACTAAATTGAATTCTTGAAATTTATATATTTTTTTCTAATTAAAAAGACATTAAAAATAGAGTCCGTGGAGATGAAGATCTGCATCAGTCACAGAGGGCCTCACAAAAATATGCTCAAAATTAAAAGTTTTTGAGCGCTCTTGTGAATAAAAAAAAAGATTTCTAAGTCTAGAATGAAAACAAATAACTGAATGGATCTGTCTTTTTGAGTGTGCATTGTACATGAATGTTGCATAGACTCAAGACAGAAAGAGTGGTTGGAGAGTGCAAGAGGATGGGGTGCTTCCACTCTTCCCGCAATTCAAGAAACTTTTACTTTTTCCAGGAAATTCAGGGAAATCCAAAAATTACAAGGGGGGCAAAATTTATAGAAGAGAAGCAAAATTTAAAATTGTAATGTAGAAATGCAGAAGTGTGCCCCCCCCCCTTTGAACGTGAAGTCCCTTTTATTTTTGCATGTCAATTTTTTCCTCAGGAAAATGTGCCTCCCCTTTTGGAAAATCCTGGATCCACCCATGATTACAATTAAATGACAATTTACCGTAGCTACTTTAAAATATTCATGTAATATTTTACAAAGATTTAGATCTAGCATTAGATCTTCCTCCGGATCCAGACATAGGCTCCGTCGTCGGAGCTCAAAATTTTCTGCGCTCGTCATTTCGTAATTTTGTTCCTATTTTTCAAGAGTACATGATGAACAAAAATGTTTTATTTCTTGATTTTGGTCACTTCTTGGACCAAATTTAGGCTCACTGTATTAATTATTATTGCCAGATTTTCATTAAAAATCAAAATGGAAAATTCCAGGAATTGTCTATGAATTTCAGAAAATTTGGGATTCATTTTCAGGAAATTTGTTTTGGATCTGTGGAACATCGATGAGGGGTTTGGTGTCCGAACACTGAAAAATGAAGCCTTGTATTTGTAGAAGTTTAGGCTTGCTGTTGTTTATCTCACTGACTTGTTTTTTTTTTTTTTTTTTATCTCACTTCTCAGCAAAATAAAGCAAAAAATATAGCTTGGATAATGCTTATTATCACCATCATTATTTGTTCTTTATAATATTTTCTTACATTCTGAGCTAAAAAAAAAATCAAAGACATTGCTTGTATTTTTTGTAAACTTTTCAAAATTAAAGGAGATGTCATGAGTCCGGACACCCAACCCGTCAGGAAACACAACCACAACGTATATCGGGCTACTGAGCCAGCCGCACTGCCGGCTACAGTTGCCAGTCCCATACCGTATCTTTACTGTCATGTTTACGCCTTGGAACTATTAAAAATTAGTAAAAAAACATGTTAAAATTCAAAACTATTGCAAACCAATCATATCAAAATGAAGCACATAAAATTCTCTTTAAAAACTATCATTTTGTTTTTATTAATAACAATTTCAATTACCTGAAATTTGCTGTCGAAAAATCTCCCCCATTGGCTTTGTACACAAACTTCGGTGAGTTTGGAACTATTCAAAAGCTCCATGAGCAAATGACGGCTACTTCCGGTGTCGCAACCTTGTTTATATAGGGCCTTGACGCTTGTGTGTTGCTGCCCTCTACGTTCGTTGGTGCGTATCTGAATAAACATGCACGCACGTTCAGATTTCGACCTAGAATCTGGGCGTTCTGAATACCTTTTTTATCATGAAAATCAATAAAGCGAGTGCGAAGCGCGAGCTTAAAATATTTGATATTCAATTTAATTCAAGCTCTGTATTTCAAGGACTTTGTAGAAAAATTTTGAGGCGGATATGGATAACATTTAAAAAAGAGCTGATATGTTTCATTATCATTACTTTGAGTTTTTACAAATGACCGGGACATTCTAAGAACATTCTGTCATCATGTAAAAATGATGACTGTCTTCCTACTTCTCGTCCTAAGCGCGAGATGAAACTTGTTAATATTCCATTCTGAAAAAAGGGACAATTTGATTATTAGTATTTTATATTATATCAATCTAATAAGTCTAATGAGAGCGCAAGATCTGTTGATATTATGGACTGAAAACTGGACATTTACAGCACTTTTGTAATTATGAATAAGATGCATGAGTTAATATATTTTCAACAATCAATGCGAGCTGCTCGAATCGCGAGCCAAAATTTTTGATAAACTGTCATGAAATGGGGATTTTAAGTAGTTGTTATACAGTGCGTCCCCCAAAAAACTATACACTTTTGAAATGGCTGCCAAATAAAAAAATATATCACTTTTGGGGGAAAGACTTATTATATATGGAAAGCCAATAGAGTCAACTTTAAAATGACACCAAAAAGTTGGAGAACTATTCATGCTTGAGCGAGTACTGCTCACTGAAACAAAGGGTATATAAAAATTAGGCTGGGCTGGAATTAGCTAGCTTCCAATTTCTATCAGATTTTGTTGTTTGGTACTTGCAAAGTTGAGGGTTTTGTGATGAATTATTGATCAGTTGTGATCAGTTTGTTGTTTGAGAAAATTTCATGTAGTATTAACTTGAAATTTAATGCATGAGTGATCATGAATTGCAATTTTTAGTGCAGCATTTTGACTTTCTGATGTGGATCTAAGCAATGTAATCATGAAAGTCAGGAGAATAGGGAGTCCCTATTCTCACGACTCCCCTGAACACATTGCTGAGATCCACATGATAAAGTTGAGCGTGCATCGCTATAGCTGATACGTTTTGACAATCTGACCCGAATAGGGATATTTTGATAAATTTATGGAATACAGGAAAATAATAGGTACCTGACAAATCAAATTTGCGAGCGCGCAGCGCGGGCAGAAAATGTCGAGATTCAGACCATAAAGTAGAAATTTTTACTGAACACTTTTATCAATTTGTAAATCAAACAAAATAATGAAAATTCGATTTCCGAGTTGAAATATGATTTGTATATTGACTTCAAAATTCGATATTTTTAAGCTCCATATTGAGTAACATAATGCAAACCGCCGAAAAGTCAATGCGAGCGCGAAGCGCGAGCGAATTTACATAGTGACATGAAAGTTTTAAAAAATTATTTCCAAGTCTTCCCATTATCTTATTTCATTCACTCGTCTACCTCCTCTTATGTTTCCCCTTCTTTTTTCTCCTCTCTTTTCCCTTCTTTTTTTCTTTTCTCTTTTTTTTTTGCTCCACCAATGGGGAGGGGGGCGGGACCCTCGTCCCCTGGATCCGCCTATGCTACGTTTCCCTGAAAAAACTTGGGGCATTTTTTATGACAGTGATATGACGAGCCAATTGAACTTTCTTTCTTTCTTTTACTTCTTTCTTTCTTTCTCTCTTTCCTTCCTTTCTTTTTTCTTCCTTTCTTTTTTCTTTATTTCTCTTTGATTGTTTGTTTCTTTATTTCGTCCTCTTTCTTTCTTTCCTTTCTTCCTTCATTCCTTTCTTTCCTTCCTTCCTTCCTTTCCTTCCTGCCTTCCTTTCTATTCCTTCCTTCCTTCCTTTCTTTCTTTCTTTCTTTCTTTCTTTCTTTCTTTCTTCCTTCCTTCCTTCCTTCCTTCCTTCCTTTCTTTCTTTCTTTCTTTCTTTCTTTCTTTCTTTCTTTCTTTCTTTCTTTCTTTCTTTCTTTCTTTCTTTCTTTCTTTCTTTCTTTCTTTCTTTCTTTCTTTCTTTCTTTCTTTCTTTCTTTCTTTCTTTCTTTCTTTCTTTCTTTCTTCCTTCCTTCCTTCCTTCCTTCCTTCCTTCCTTCCTTCCTTCCTTTGGGATCCGTGACTGAGCCTATACCCCAACCTCCCGAGCGCTGAGTGCTCTTACGTAAACACGGTATCACAAAGCTCAAACTCGATTTTGGGGGGTAATAAAGCCACGCCCCTCTACCACGTAATATGGTACTTCTGTGGCCGGCCGGGGTACGTTAGATAAGAGCGCCGACGACGCCGCCGAGAACCGCAACAGCTAAAGTTAGCCCGGAAAAACCTAACTCTTCTCCTGTTCCTCGTCCGTAAATTAGCTGTGCTATTCTTCAGGATCTACCACAGGTTCGAACCTCAATTACTTTAAAAAGAATCTTCACAACGTGGTCATGTCTCAACACAAGTCAAAAAGAGCGAGAAAAGATGAAAACAACGGGTCAAATGAATTCTTCCCAGGTAAGTTTCAGCTGTTTACCCTGTACACGGACCGATCGCACCGTAATGTGTTTGCTGTGTACGGTACATGCAGTAAAACGCCAATTACGGAAGAGAATGAAATTTGCGGCAGTCAGACCGCAGGTCCCTATATGCTAATGAGCAAATAGGCCTAATTCATCAAAATCCTCTCGTGGCCGAAAAATCCTCCTCCTTGCAAAATCTTGTGAATCATAAGAATTTCTTTATCTAACTTAGAATCTACCTACTTTAACCTGAAGTAAAATTAAATATCATTGCACCCTCAGATAGAGTAAACATGGTAAACATTACTCTTTCTTCAGCTTTCATATTGGTCATTTATTTTGTATACAATATTTTGATAAATAAGTGAATTTTAGGCCTGAATTAGTGCCTCAAAACTGAATTTTCTTCCTCTGTTTTCATTTGCAAATTGTGCAAAACTTTTTATTTTGAGCCTCAAAGATATCTCTATAATCACCACAACTCGTGTACCGTACTTTCTCACAATGTCACTCTTCAGTTCAGTGTGATCTTGACCCGATTAAACCAATTCTCATTTTGAGACCTATACCATTTTAAAGCATACATATTCAGCTTAATCATTATCCAAAAATCATTTGGGCTCAAACAAAAATAAAGTGTAAAAATAGCAGATTTTTTCAGGTGAAAATAATTATTTTGTAGCATATTTTAGATCAAAAGTTTTACCTACATTACAAAATCTTTTAATAAATTCAAACACACGACCTAAAAGAATCATTCTCCTTCTTAACAATGATACTGAAATCATGAAATTTGATTAACAATTAGAGCAGCAATGACTGAATGGAAAGAGGTGTTTTGGTCCGCATCCAGCTCATTAAATATGCAAAACCTCTCTAGTCATGAATCACTTGGCTGAAAGAAGCCATTTTTGGGGACCTGCCGATTGACTGTGCAGTTAGTGTGTGTAGAATGTGTGACTGTTCTTGCCCGTTTACAATGATCACCCCTGTTCTATATTCCTTCTCTTTCTGTTTCTTCTCCTTTTCCTCCCGTATTTTCTTGCTTTTGAAAATTTAGGTAGTTTGATCAACCCCCTGGCTACGGCATGTGCTTGTTTTTAAAGTCTTATAGGGCATTGTAAGAAACTTGCGATCAAGTGCAAGTCTATTTTCAGTCCATAAATCAATAATAAATTTTGAAATTAAAAACGAAATTAAGATTTATTTGTAATCTGCTCCTTGAAACAAGCAGTTCAATCTCATTATCTGATTTGCTACAGTTGATATTGATCTTTCAATTGCAAAATTGCAACAGAATATTTGCAATTGATTGCAAATACTTTCTTGCTACACCCCCCTTAGTCTTTATTAATCTTATGCTTCTGAACACAGGCTTAAATTTGTAAGCCTCTGTATTCAGCTCCAAATTCTGTCTCCTCTTTAGGTTGGCAAGATCATGTCATGGTGGGTCAGCGTCAAACTTGTACTTCACTGGTTCACATCTCCAATACATATCCAGTCCATTCTTGAGAGTAGTAGTATATAGCGCTGTAATGATATTTTAGTTGCTGTGCTGTGAATAGTTTATCTTGTTAGCCTAACACAACACTACATAATATAAGCATGGATGGAACGTACCAGAATTGGGGGGGGGGGAGGGGCAGGGGCTGTGCGGTGGCTTCTGGCCACCCCCCCCCCCCCCCCATATAGCAGGGCTCAACATTAGCAGTGGCCAGGTGGCCCAGGGCAACCAAAAATGAGAGTCGGGCCACCAAAATTCTGTAAAAGCCCACATTTAGTGGCCCGATTGGGCTACCAAAGACATTATAAATCGTAATGTTTTCTATTATTTAAGGGCCATCAAAATTTGCTTTGCGGGCCACCAAGAATTTGAAATTGATGATTTTGGTGGACCGATCGGGTCACCAAGAAGAAAAGTTAGTGTGGAGCCTTGCATATAGAGTTGAATTGTTGATTTACAAATTGTTGTTTTTTTTAAATAAATATAATTGATGCTAAAAATTATATTTGCTAACAGTAATTGAAATATATGTTCAAGGCATCAATAATAATTATACTATAAAACAATAGGCAACCAGTTCACTTCTTTTCCTTGGTTCTCTCAGTCTCAAAATCAATTAAAACTTGTATTTCTTCATGCGATAAAAATTCACTGCCGATTTGATAACGTCACATTCGCAATCATGATGTCCAGTGACCGGCGGATGTGCATGCTTGCGATTGCAGTGTTTTGAATCTTCAGAAATATGATATGTATTAGGTTGGGGAAATGCAACAAAATACTGTTAAGGGTACTGCGATCAAGATGGAAGCCAGATTATTAAAAGGTTCCTTTTGAAAGGCAACAGACAAGCATATAGTGTTGACTTCGTTACCCCCCCCCCCCCCTCCTTCCATGCGCCAACAGTCTTCAAGCTTTTCTTGAATGGTCATTGATTACTGATGAACTCTCATTCAGCCTGCACCTCATGTGAGGGGAAATGGTCAATATCCTTGAGTCATTTGTAAAGTCTGTGAAACAAGTACATGAGGATAATGACAGGAAATGATTTGCAGACACTCATTTGAGGAATAGTTTACCTTTATCAAATTTTGTTTCATCATTTATTATTGTATTAGTGTTATTATTGTTGTTGTTGAACTTTATTGATATTATTATTGTTGTTGTTATTACTATTATCATTATGATTGTTATTGTTGTAATTATTATTATTAGTAGTAATAGTAGTAGTATACGTTTCTAAATTCTTTATTATTTATTTATATGAAAGTAGGGCCTATATTCTTTGGGAGGTTTGATGGGGAGTAAAGTCTTTTAATTGTGCATGATCTGTTTATTGACAATAGAAACTATATTATTTCCAATAAATGATTTAAAAGATACCTTGATAGGTATGTGTTGTGATGATTTCTCTGACCATCACAATATTTTAATAGTAAAAAAATTACATCACAGAGAAAAGGCAAATATAGGCTAAAAGGTTTTTATTTCCAAATGTCTTAATGTTTTTTTGGGTTCCATGGCACTTGCTCCGGTGAAAATAAATTTCCACATACTAATCAAATGACTGACTTCAACCCTACACTGTCCTAAACAATACTCTAAACCTTAAACATAAAACCCTATTGCAGCCCTAAACCTACATCTTAGAGTAAATAAAGCCCGGAGCGATTGTCGTAGGAGCTAGTGTTGTGTCACTGTTTATCGAAACAGTTCTGTTCTCAGAAAATGACAAAAGCAGATTATGATATTGACAGTTTCTATTACGGTAGTCAAAATTTAAAAAAAATCAAACTGATTCTTGCAGTCTTAAAAGATTCAACTTCAACAGAGTCATCAGTAATTAATTCTTTCTCTTTCTCTCCCTTCCTTCATTTTCAGGTATTAACCAGATAAAGTACAAGCCAGATGCCAAACCAACTGATTTGCTGTGCTATAAACATTACAATGCAGATGAGGTATAAAGACAATGGTTGTGTGAGCAGGAGATATCTTATATTGACTTAATTTTAGAACTGTTCATTAGATCTAGGAACAAATGTTATTCTTTTCCCAATACTCATCTATCTTTTGTTCTTGATCTTTCTCTCTCTTTCTCTGTCTATCTTGTCTCTCTTTTATTTGTTGATTTTTCCTCTTCCTCTCTCTTCCCTTCCCCCTCTTCTCTCTATCTGTGACTTTAGTGTAGGATATTGCTTGCAGCTAAAGTCACAATCACAAACTTGTACTATATATTCATTGTAATATTTTGGCAGAAAAGTGTACCCAATATTTCTCAATATGAAAAGATTACTTTGGTTTTACCAATAATGCACAGCAATTATGCTGATTTTAAATTTTGTACAACACTGTTTACTATGTCCATTTTAAAGTAGTTGTGTAACAACCATGCTTTAAAGGTCAAGTCCACCCCAGGAAATTGTTGATTTCAATCGATAGAGAAAAATCAAACAAACATAACGCTGCAAATTTTATCGAAATCGGATGTAAAATAAGAAAGTTATGACATTTTTAAATTTCGCTTATTTTTCACAAAACAGTTCAGTGCACAACTCAGCGATATGCAAATGAGAGAGTCGATGATGTCCATCACTCACTATTTCTTTTGTTTTTTATTGTTTGAATAATACAATATTTCAATTTAACTTAACCATAAACTGTTATAATAATAGTAATTCCCCATGTTCAGGGAGAAATAAAACTTTGTTTCACTTGACAAGGAGGAGAAAATTAGAATATTTCATATTTCATATAATAAAATACAAAAGAAATAGTGAGTGGGTGACGTCATCAGTCTGCCAATTTGCATACCGACCAGGATGTGCATATAACTGTTTTGTGAAATTAAGCGAAACTTTTAAATGTCATAACTTTCTTATTTTACATCCGATTTTGATGAAATTTTCAGTGTTTTGCTTGTTGGATTTTCTAATGTTTTTTTAAATCAACTTTTTGTTTGGGTGGACTTGTCCTTTAAGATTTTGAACACTACAATCCTTTGGCTTTGTCCTTGATCAGTCATTTTATTGACTTGCCTAGAATTGTCCCTAAAATTGTTTGGCTTGCTGCTTGCCTCTCCAAACCTTCAAGTGGTTTGCCCATCTTATCTTTTAATTGACATATATCCCTACAACTCATTTGCTTATCCCGGCTACAATCCATTTGCTTATCCCTACAATCATCTTACATCATCATAACCCTTGTCTTATCAAATTATTCTTGTCTGCCTGTGTTCCTCTCTTCCATGCTGCCATCGATTCTTTTTCTGATTTTTCATGCAAGCAATTGTTAGAGTTTTAAAGTTGTCATAATACATGATACATTGTTTTGTTCTTATCAGGAGGTCCTTGGAAAGAGCATGGCAGAGTGGCTTCGGTTCTCTGTGTGTTATTGGCACACATTCAGGGGTGTAGGTCTGGACCCCTTTGGAGGACCAACTATTAGCAGACATTGGGATGATGGTAAATATTCCACCCTATGCCCTGACCGAGACCTTTAACATGAGTTGATAATAAGCCTGAGTCGAATCGATTTTAAAATCGGTGTTCGATCGATGTCATCGAGCGCCGGTGCAGATTTTGCAAAATCGGTGCATCGAAAAAAAAAAAAAAAAAAATACATCGGCCGGCAGATTCGTTTGATTCACACAATCAATCATCAAAATAAACAGAAATGTCCAACTTGACTACTAGTACTACTTACTTGATTTGTATTCCCCCCAAAATGAAACCGATTGTGTAATTATGATGCCTATTCACCATTAATTTGAAGTTTATTTCGATCATAGTTCGAGTCTTACTCGTCTGCTCGTGCCGAGATAATTTATGCACGATGAATTCATGAATGGAAATCATCGATTGTGCAGCGCATGCGCTGTACTGTGCTTTAATCAAAACAGAAAATGGCCGGAAAATTGACGCAATCAACGTAAAATAAACCTTGCTATCATGAACAATATTAATATCATGACCATAGAACATTATTTAATCGTAATATTTGACAATAATTTGCATATGATAATCATTAATATGAATTTAGAGCTTGATGTGAAACGTTTGTATTTCGTTTCAATTTTCAATGACGGACATCACATGACGATCGACTTGAGCGAGAACACTTGTCAAAAAAAAAAAATTATCACGTCAGGATTGATTCTCGAACATAATTGTCAACATGCAGAAACTTTTTCAAGATCGTAATATCTCCATATAATAACATTTTACATCATGTAACATGACAAAACAGAGTAAATTGCGTGATATTTTTTTTCCATCAATTTGAAGCTAATTTGTGCCCAACTTCGAGCTCTGATTTTCATTAATGGAAAATATGTCCTACGTCAACGAACGCGCATGCGCATTGTGCTTCTTTTTCTCGGAGCTAGCTAGCTAGCTCCGGAGACGTCCGGTCCAGGCCAGAGATGGAATTAAAATAAAAAATAATGCCAGTATATTAAATACTATAAATACTTCCATATGAACATGACATGCTTTGCTGACATTGTCATTATCTTTAATATGGCCATAAAATCTTATTAAATCGTAATTACTTAACATCCAATAATAATTCATATGAATTTAGTGCTCGATCCGAGACATATTTATTTCGATTGCATGCTCTTGTCTTGACGTGTCTAAAATTAAAAAAATATGGATTATCATATCAGGATTAATTCTCGAACATCGTCATTACTCATATTCCACAATCTTTCCTCACAATCGTTATATCAGCATTGAATACCAATTCAAATGACCATCCAGAGAAAATTACGTATTTATTCCCGTCAATTTGGAGCTCATTTTGGATCTAACTACACAATCTCAGGCAAGTTACAGTGCTCCCGCTGGTTGCACTTTTTTGCTGGCGATGGCCGGGGCTGCGGGCGGGGGTGGTGTGTGCGAGTCTGGACCGCGAATGCTAGTTGACCGAGAATCGTTCGGATCGACTCTGCGTGATTCATGTCTTTGATATTGTTTCATTTTAAACTTATATATTGTCATCTGCAAATATCATTGTTGATGATATTTTGGGAAGAATTCTGCATTGGTCCCGGCTTTTTTGTGTTTTGTGATCATGGAAAATACAAACGAACTTTGCTCTGTCATCTGCTTGTGCAACGCTCACCCAGCCAGCGCATACCGTCAGTGCATGCAATGCGTGCATAGTGCATCGACGCGACGGCCGGAGCAAAAAAAATATTGACTCGATTTTCCCCGCCGCGCCTTCAAAATTCGATTCATCGATGTTCGATCGAATTAAAGCTGTCGAACACCGGTTTTCAAAATAATCGATATGACTCAGGCTTAGTTGATAATGCCACGCACATGAGTTTGCCATAAAGACCTCATTAGTTAGAAATACAAACTGTTCGCTATTCCTTTATGGGGATCGAATCATGGTAATCTTTCAAAACTATTAATGATCTTGTTAGGATTTTAAATGTGAAAATCGTGATGAATTTCAAAATATCATTTACTTGAATTAATATACTATGGTCTGATTTATTTTGTATCATTGAGCTCTCAACCCCTCCTCCCCTCGATATCTATATGTTTGGTGTATCTATCATTCTGTGTTTGTAGGAAGTGAAAGCTTAGAGAATGCCAAGAGACGATTAAGGGTAGCTTTTGAGTTCTTCACCAAACTAGGTATCAGATACTGGTCATTTCATGACAGGTTAGTTGAAATAATTTTATCAAATTTACTGTCAACTTAAATAATGCATTGAACAGTGTATATCCCCACAGATATACTGGAATACTACTCACTGCAGTAGAGTATGTGGGAAAAAGTTAAGACATTTGCACTGTTTTGTTTAAAATTATGTTAGATAAACATGATTGTTTTAGAAATGCACTGAAAATTATTCTTTGGAAATCACAAATTACTAGCCAAAGGGAGCTGTTTCTTAAAACTCTTTGTAAGTTCTGCTTGTCTGGTCTTCTTTTCTTGGCTGCTAAATTACCCAATCATTTTGATTCCCATCAGCTGAAATTTACATCTTATAGATTAATATAATGATAATAATAATATATAGCATTTAAAGTGCACCTTCTAATCTTGTTTCCTATTCAGAGTGAACAGAGGGAATTATTACAGAGAAGGAGGGGGTAGGGAAATGTTATATGCCATATGATGACAATACAAATGTGTTAAGATTAACTTTGAATGTGATTAAAATTCTTCTTCATGCAAGCTTATAATTAAAGGGAATTCATTCCCACTATGTAAAAATAAAAACAATTGGGGTATATCTCATTGAGCAAAAAGAGCTTTATATGTAACACTATTTAAAGGAATCAGTCTGACATCTAAAGACATCAATGATTTTCAAATATATTCCCTTTTCTACTTGGCTCATGACCGGTCTTGCATAACAATTTAATTTTATGATAATCCTGCCAATAATGGTAAATTTTGTTAAAATCTTGATTTTTATTGGTTGTTGAGCCATGTTACTGTGGTTGCTTACCATGATTCATATTGATTGATCATACTCTCTTTAAGTCTTTAAAATTGAAAGGAAATCATGATTAATGTAATCACATATAAATACCAGACCTATAAAATGCTAAGATTACCGGTTCGTGGTATCATTTACATGTGCTCCAATGGCAAGACTAGTACATTGCATATACAGGTACATGAAACTAGTAAAAATAAAAGCACTTTAAAATGTTAGCTTAGATATAAATACCCCCCCCCTTCCCTCATAAGCAATCATAACAGTATCTTAGGCTTTGAAAATCTAAGATTTATACAATTACGTCTAAGTTTTTAAGAGTAGACTTTATTCATGTATCTTGTAAAAAGTAATTCTATTAATTTATTTCTACCCTCTATTTGATTATGCTAATCCTACTGGATTAATATCACAGAGGTATGTTTGCATTGTCTAACACAGATTTATACTATGCTTTGTACATGTACACTCCAAGTAGCTCAGCAAGTATAGTGTATTAGCACAGCAAAAAGGTTCTCTTCCCTGTCTACACTTGGTTATCTTATTGTATAGAGAAATAGATGACATATACTTACATCTACTGTAATGATACTTTTCATTTATCTTAACTTGTACTAGAGCATTCTTTAACTGTATCCAAAAAAAAATCATAGATTTTTGTGAATACCAAATACTAAATAATTATGTTATTTTTATTCAATTCAATTCATTTTATTTAATCATTTAAAGATCAACATACCTGAATGCACAATTATTGAAAATAAAGTTTAAATGATTAGGTGCACTCAAAAATGCAGAAGCTTGCTGATATGCTGCAATAAGTTCTTTTGATATAAAAATTGAAATGAATGAAAACTTGATAAAAAAAGAAGACAAAGTGGAGAATAATGGACTAGACAAATATGTTATTTTTGTGTTACGGTACCTAAAACTTTCAGAATTTGTTATTGATTTTTTAGCCATATTTTATTGGTTATTGTAAAGATGTTGTTTTCTTCCTAATTGGCAGAGATATAGCACCAGAGGGTGCTACAATAGAAGAATCAAATCACAATCTTGATGAGATTGTTAATCTTGCTCTGGAACTCCAGAATAAAACAGGAGTGAAGCTACTCTGGAACACTTGTAATCTATTCTCACACAAAAGGTAATATATGTGATGAAATCATTTTTGTAATACATGTATATTCAAGTGACTCACTATGTAAGAAAAATGATCATTATCAAACAATACTAGGCTTTATAATCTATTCATTAATTGTTATATACTGGAAGTTTTTCTTCGAATGCATGTAGGCTCCTTGTTTGTTTTGCTCTTTTGTTGAATTATGTATTTCTCCTCTACATGTATTCCCTTATTTACATGTATGTATACCTTGTACCTATCTGCTTACACAGAAGGTATCCTAGGTTATATATTGTAAATGTACTGGCGTTAAACCAATGAAGTATATTTGCTTGGAAAAAAATATATAGATCATTTTTCAAATTATATGTAACAGATGTAAAACCCCTGATAGCCTCAGTTGCTATGTGTACAGGCTTCATGTATGATTGCATAACAGTTGTGTAGTAGCGCAATATAAATACACTGTAATTGAATTAGCTGTGTTCATCCGGTGGTTTATCTAGCAGGTTTTTGTTGTTTTTCCTGAATTTAAATTTCATGATTGATGAAAGCGAGTCATATTTGAGTGCATTTTCCTGTGCTATTAGGGTGAGTTTTAATTCTACATTGAATTCATGAATGTGTCCATAATTGAATTATTGTGGAATCAATTGCTCTGAAAACACATTGGCATGAGAGCATCCCAGGGCCCCGTTGTACAAATAGTTACGATTGATCCGATCAATCATAACTCTATGGAAATCCATTATTGTCATAATTTTTTCTACAGGAAATTTGCAAAATGTCCTTTGTAATCAAAGGAGAACACCCCAAATTGTCAAGAAATAGATGAATTTATGGATATGCATTCATATCTAGAATTTTTTTTGAACAAACATGCATTTCATATGTTGACTTTGCTGGCTTTCCATAGTTGCGATTGATCGGATCAATCGTAACTCTTTGTACAACGGGGCCCTGGTCTGTATAGAGGCCATCAGCTGTTTATGATGAATGCTTGGTCATCTAGCCTGCTGGGCGTGTACACACAAATTTTAAACTCAAAGTCTGACATAGAATAAGTACAATATAATCCCAATTTATTTTTATTCCCCTGCTGTATAAGTATCCCTCAATTTTTAAGTTAACATGTTCTTGACCATTTTCCTACACATGAATGTCACCTTCCAAAAAATTGTTCTCACCTTATTTAAAAGATTTAATTATTTTCTACCCCGTTGTAAATCAAGCTTTTTGTATATTTCACCCTTTCATATAAGGACTACTAAAGCTCTCGCTCTCTTTAAATGAAAAAAATAAAATATCAATGACATAATGTGAATACTTCATAGAATGTGTTCCTAATGTACAGTTGTGCTCAAAAGAAAGTTAGTGAATCCCATCACAAAATGCACTCCTTCATGCTGAGTGTTGAATGTAGACAACAATTAACACTACAATATAGGCGAGCCCAGAGAAACAATCTTTATTGAATGTAAAATTCAATCACCCTGAATTCACTCTTAATCTGGCAAAACTTGAACACTTTACATATGTTCATGTTCAGGTCGGGTTCAATAACTATTGAGAACCCTGTAGATTATTTAAAGAAATACTTAAAAGCAAATTAATAATGAAATGTGATACTATTTTATTTTGAGCTGCAGCTAGTAAATATTTTTATTAACAAAACCTCAAGAAAACCTATTAATCTTTGTAATTTGACTATAGATACATGAATGGAGCAGCCACCAACCCAGATGCTCATGTTGTAGCATACGCTGCAGCAGCTGTCAAGAAAGGACTTGAGATTGGGAAGAAACTTGGCGGAGAAAACTTTGGTGAGTTCTTAATACCGGTACTGTTTAGCAAACTTTGTATAATTTGTTTGAAAGAGAGGGGAAATGAGAAGGAAAGAGAAAAGGAAGAAGAGGAGTAAAAAAGAGAAGAAATACCAAACAGGACAATGTTGATTATCATGATAAGAATAATAAAGAATGAGAAAAGTAATAATGATAATGTATTAGAATAAGAATGAAAATAAGAATATAAAGAATATATTATAAGAGTATAAGAATAGAATGAAAAAATAACAGAATATTAGATTAAACAACTCCCAAGAATGTTCTGCAATCTGATTTGTCCAAATCAGATTACATGATATAGCAAAATGCACGATTGCATCCAAGATACAATTTCCTGTACTCTGGCATCAGACAGTCAGACTGCAGGTCCCTATGCTAATAAGCAAAAAGGCCAGATTCATCCAAATCATCTCGTG
This sequence comes from Lytechinus pictus, assembly GCF_037042905.1. NCBI lineage: Eukaryota > Metazoa > Echinodermata > Echinoidea > Temnopleuroida > Toxopneustidae > Lytechinus > Lytechinus pictus. Next base: position 30,996,599 of record NC_087261.1, read on the forward strand.
GCTGAATCCTCCTCCTTGCAAAATCTCGTGATTCGTGAGATTTTCTTTCTCTAAGAATTTACCTGTTTTAACCTCAAGTTAAATGAAATATTATTGCACCATCAGATAGAGTAAAAGTTACTCTTTCATATTGGTCATTTATTTTGTATACAATATTTTGTTAAATAAGTAAATTTCTGGCCTGAAATTGTGCCTCAAAACTGAATTTTCTTCCTCTGTTTTCTTTTGCAAATTGTGCAAAACTTTTTATTTTGAGCCTCAATGATATCTATATCACCATAAAGCTTAACTTCTGTACTTTCTCACAATGCCACTCTTGATATGCGGCACCTTTTAATCGGGTCAAGATCACACTGTTCCCACCAAGGTACAAGACGAGATTTCTGAAATTTTTTACTTGCATGAAATCCAGAGTTCTGATTGGCTGGATAAGGTTCACAGAACAACAGGCGCGGGGTATTTGAGGAGATTACCACATGGGAAGTGTGACCTTCCCACGAACCAAGGCACTGGAACCGTTGGAATTTGCCATTGTGTGGTCTTTTTGACCAATCAGAGTGCAGTATACTTGTTTTCAAGCTGCTTTATGTACTTGGCAAATGAAAAGTGTGATCTTGACCCGATTAAACCAATTCTTATTTTGAAACCTATATCATTTCAAAGCATACATATTCAGCTTTATCATGATATAAAAATCATTTGGGCTCAAACAAAAATAAAGTGTGAAAATAGCAGCTTTTGTCAGGTGAAAATATTCATTTTGTAGCATATTTTAGATCAAAATTTTAACCTATATTACAAAATCTTTGAATAAATCCAAACACATGACCTGAAAGAATGATTCTTCTTCTTTACAATGGTACCAAATTCATGAAATTCGATGCATAATTAGAGCAGCAATGACCGAATGAAAAGAGGTGTTTTGGTCCGCATCAAGCTCATTAAATATGCAAAACATCTCAAGTCATGAATATCACTTGGATGAAAGAAGCCACTTTCTTGGGACCTGCAGTCTGACTGCAGAGTGCAGGATAGTGCAAGGTCTGGAATTATCTAGAATTTAGATCAAATATAGCATTCGGGGCAACTCAGTAACATGGGTGGGGGGGGGGGGTTGTATAAAACAAACAATACACGCATTTTTGTGCATAGAGGACCTTGAAGCGGGGGCTGGTTATAAGATGAAGTGGTAATAAGCCAATCTCCACTTACCGACTTTATGCGTGTAGAGATCCGACAGACAATCCTCTAATATAACAAAGTGTTCCAATTATTGCACAATCCCAATGACACAGAATCACACAAGATTATATCACAACAAATCACTTGGCTAGCTCAAGCGGTATTTGGATTTTCTCTTAGTGAAAATGACGGAGAAAAAAGGGTAGTACGCAAATTAGAAATGATATGCTGTGGAAGATGCAATGGATAAATTTGCTCCAAGTGAGATGATGGAATCCACAAAATGTATCAAGTATTTGACGACGTTCTCAAAACACGTGTTTACTAAAGTAGAAAACTTTGAGAAGTGTGTTCAGAAAAGAAAGTAGTAGTTTTCATCCCAAATGTGATGTAGGATGTAAACAAAGAGAGAGGGGAGAGAGAGGTACCAATTCAGAGAATTTATAGTGAGTCACAGGTGAGTGTGCTGTGTGAGGGTCATTATTGACCACTTGTTGGCATGTTTATTGCTAAGGAGTGGAAGTAACTGGTATCCAAGGGTAATGTCCTCTCGAAGATGATGAGTAATAGAAGGCAAAGTTGAGAAATGAAAAAGGATGAAATTTGGAAAATACTACATCAGCCCCCTCCTAGATCGTTGAATAAAATGAAACGGTCGATAACAAAGAAAATAGTAATAGTCTAAATGAAGAAAATAATTTCTCAATTAAAATGAAGGACTTGAACAAAGCGCTTTGGAAAATGCACTTTTCGACCTGAACGAGTTTGTCTGATTTCAGGCTCGGTAGATGATGAAGAAGGAGTGATGGAGGGAGGCGTAGGCTTAGTGGTTGGTGTAGTAGTCACTTGAGAAGGTTTAGGGTTTTCAGGAGTAGATAAGCTAGGTTGAACAGTGGTTGGAACGGTTGTTGAAATGGGTGGTTCCAAATATGCTGGTTTCAGACGGTCGAGACTGATAGTTTCATGTTTTCCTTTGAGTAGGATGGTGAAAAACTTATCAGCTCGCTTGATGACTTGATATGGGCCATCATAGGGTGGTTGAAGGGGTTTCTTGACAGCATCATGACGCACAAAGACATGGGTGCATGATGTGAGATCAGGGTGGACCTGTGGTTTGCGATGCTGAATACGAGTGGGCTGAGGTTTGAGGTTCTCCATTTGTTTTCTCAGTCGATGGATATAGTTGCTAGGGTCCAAATCACAATCTTTCTGATTAGGTGCTACAAACTGACCTGGCAATCTTAAAGTTGTTCCATATACCAGCTCAGCAGCGCAACATCCCAAATCAGATTTGACTGCAGTTCGAATTCCAAGCATGACGAGAGGGAGAGTTTCAGTCCATCGTGGAGAAGAGGTAGTTTTGAGTGACGCTTTAAGTTGCCGATGAAAGCGCTCAACCAGTCCATTTGATGCAGGATGATAAGATGTAGTTCGAATTCTAGAGCTACCAAGAAGATGAGTTAGAGCTTGAAAGAGTGAAGATTCGAATTGTCGACCTCTATCGGTAGTGATTATTGAGGGAGCACCGAAACGAGATACCCAGTGTGAAATGAATGCTCGGGCAACTGTCTCAGCTGATATGTCGGGAATAGGCATTGCCTCAGGCCATCGGGTGAAACGGTCAACACATGTGAGAAGATATGCATTGCCATTTGAAGGAGGAAGTGGTCCCACGAGATCGATATGAATGTGATCGAATCTAGCATCAGTTGTTGAAAAAGTACCTATCGGTGTCTTGGTGTGACGGTGTACTTTACAACGTTGACACTGTATGCAAGTTTTGGTCCAATTTCGAACATCTTTGTTGATTCCAGGCCAAACAAATCTGTCTGTGATGAGTTTTTGGGTAGCATTGATGCCAGGGTGAGATAGGTTGTGAAGAGCATCAAATACAACTCGTCTGAATTTAGATGGGATGTAAGGTCGAGGATTGGTAGTTGAAGTATCGCATAGGATAGTAGAGTCAGAGATAGGAAGAGGTAGAGGTTCGAGTTTGAGCGAGGTTGAAGTGAGTTGTTTGAGTTCCTCGTCAACCTCCTGGGCAGCGGCGATGGCATTGAAATCAATGGTAGGAGTTGAAGTGAGGGAGTTGATTTCCATGCGAGATAGAGCGTCTGCCACTACATTGTGTTTTCCACTAATATGCCTTATATCTGTGCTGAATTGAGATATGTAGTCTAGGTGTCTGACTTCGCGTGGTGAATACCTGTCAGGTCTAGCATTAAAGGCATGAGTGAGAGGTTTGTGATCAGTATAGATGAAGAATTGTCGTCCTTCAAGGGCATGTCTGAAGTGACGAATAGTGAGATACACAGAGAGAAGTTCACGTCCGAATGTGCTATATCTTGTCTCAGCTGGCTGCAGGCGTTTTGAGAAGAAGGCGATGGGTTGCCAGTCATCGTCAATGTGTTGCTGCAACACACCTCCAACAGCAACATCTGATGCATCCACCATAATGCAGAGTGGGGCATTAGGTTTTGGGTGTGAAAGGAGAGTAGCTTGAGCGAGAGCTGTTTTCACTGAGTTGAATGCATTGAGGGCTGTATCATCGAGATGGATTGCTTTGTTTTTCTGCTTGCATGCCAATAGATCGGTGAGTGGTTGAGTGAGAGTTGCACAATCAGGAATGAAGCGACGATAGAAATTGACTAGTCCTAGAAATTCTCTGAGTTTGCGAAGAGAATCAGGAACAGGGAAATCGTTGATGACTTTGACTTTCTCGAGCAGAGGGCGGATGCCGTTCTCATCAACAATGTGTCCGAGAAAGGTGAGAGAAGATGCGCCGAATTCACACTTGGCTGGGTTGATGACGACGCCATATTTTGAGAGTCGAGCGAAAAGTAGCTGGAGATGTTGCTTGTGCTCCTCTTCATTTTCGCTAGCGATGAGCAGATCGTCGATGTAGGCGTACACAAATGGAAGACCACGGGTTACTTCATCAATGAATCGTTGAAAAGTTTGTGCGGCATTACGTAGCCCAAAAGGCATGCGTACAAACTCAAATAACCCAAAGGGTGTGGTGATGGCTGTTTTGTGTACATCTGCTTGATCGACAGGAATCTGGTGATATGCTCGTACGAGATCGAGTTTTGAGAAAATTCGCTTGCCTGCTAGGGCAGATGTAAAGTCTTGAAGATGGGGAATGGGATATTTGTCGGGCACTGTATTCCTATTTAGTGCACGATAGTCTCCACACGGTCTCCAGTCTCCGGGTGTTTTCTTGGGCACCATATGAAGTGGGGATGCCCAGTTGCTGCTAGACGGTTGAATGATGCCTAGTTCCAGCATGTGATCGAATTCCGCCTTCGCGATATTGTACCTGTCGGTTGCTAGGCGACGAGGACGGGATGAAACAGGAGGGCCTTTCGTCACAATGTGATGGGTGACGGAGTGCTTGATCTCAGCCTCCTTATACACAGGGCGTGTAATGTCAGGAAATTTGTCGAGGATAGTTTTGTAGGCAGCTTGATTTTCTGGCTTCAGAAACATAGGGCTAATAGAAGGAGATGAAGAAAGGATGCCAGTAATAGATAGATTTGTAGAAGAGTCGATGAGCTTGAGATTGCGTACATCCACAAGTAAACCAAAGTGATGAAGGAAGTCTGCCCCGATGATAGGAATGGGAATATCAGCAATGATGAAAATCCATCTGCAAGCTCGACGCAGGCCGACGTCGAGAGTCAGGCTTCGCTCTCCATAAGTCGTAATGCTTGAGCGATTTACTGCTTGTAGATAGAATTTTGATGAAGGATGATGTTTTTCGGCTTTTGATGGAGGAAGAACGCTAACTTCAGCTCCTGTGTCGACCAAAAAACGAATTCCAGTTTTCCTATCAGTGATGTAGAAAAGGCGACTTTGTTGTTTGCTGCCAGTTGGACTTGTCGCCGCTAGTCGCTGGCTTTGTCGTTTCCCTGGTTGGTCTGGTTGAAAGTGCAAGGGGGAGTGCACTTCTTTGCCCCCTTTCCAAAACGCCAATGGTAGTAGCAGTCTCCTCCGACATGTGATTGAGGACTCTTGCTACGCTGACGGCTTTCTTTCTGGCGAGAGCCTCGCTCACGGCTGCGACCTCGGCTCCGATCGGATTGTTGCGCCGACACATTTTGGACAAGAAGGGAAAGCTGTGCGATCTGAGCTTTCATCTCTGCCATTTCAGGATTTGAAGAGGGTGTGGTGGAAGAAGAAGAGGGAGACAGATGTGCTACCCGAGAGTGATGAATTGGGGAATGGGTTTCGAGAATCTTGTCGGCTAAGTCGGCAAGCTTCTCGATTTCCATGGAATCTCGGGTTGAAGCCAATATAACTTGAATATTGGTTGGCAGCCTCTGCAGGAATAGTTGTTTCAGAATGTTCTCCTCAAGAGTGTTGGTTCCCAACAACTGTTTCATTTTTCGGAGCAGCTGAGAGGGTTTTCGATCTCCCAGCTCCTCCAAAATCAGTAGTTGGTGGAGCCGTTTTTGTTCGGATGCTGATGTTCGTTGGATGAGCTGATATTTCAAAACATCATATGGGTTCTCCTTTGGGGGAGAAATGAGGAGATCTCTGATTTCCTGAGCATATTCGGGTTCAAGTGATGCAACGATATATGCAAATTTTGTTGATTGTTTGCTGATGCCCTTTGTTAGAAATTGAGCTTCAACTTGGACGAACCAAATGGTAGGATCATTTGGCCAGAAGGGAGGAAGCTTAAGTTGAACATTGGAAATAGAAGAGCTAGCTGTCGAGTCGGAAGAAAATTGATCGTCAGTCGACATGATGATAAGTATAAATGAATGAAGAAAGGGAGACAACAATTAAAACAATTTGAAAAAGGATGACTGTTCTCAGCACGTTGGTCGGGTTTAAATCACGTCGGGGTCACCAGTGAAGCGGGGGCTGGTTATAAGATGAAGTGGTAATAAGCCAATCTCCACTTACCGACTTTATGCGTGTAGAGATCCGACAGACAATCCTCTAATATAACAAAGTGTTCCAATTATTGCACAATCCCAATGACACAGAATCACACAAGATTATATCACAACAAATCACTTGGCTAGCTCAAGCGGTATTTGGATTTTCTCTTAGTGAAAATGACGGAGAAAAAAGGGTAGTACGCAAATTAGAAATGATATGCTGTGGAAGATGCAATGGATAAATTTGCTCCAAGTGAGATGATGGAATCCACAAAATGTATCAAGTATTTGACGACGTTCTCAAAACACGTGTTTACTAAAGTAGAAAACTTTGAGAAGTGTGTTCAGAAAAGAAAGTAGTAGTTTTCATCCCAAATGTGATGTAGGATGTAAACAAAGAGAGAGGGGAGAGAGAGGTACCAATTCAGAGAATTTATAGTGAGTCACAGGTGAGTGTGCTGTGTGAGGGTCATTATTGACCACTTGTTGGCATGTTTATTGCTAAGGAGTGGAAGTAACTGGTATCCAAGGGTAATGTCCTCTCGAAGATGATGAGTAATAGAAGGCAAAGTTGAGAAATGAAAAAGGATGAAATTTGGAAAATACTACAACCTAAATAATGAACTTTTTGCTCGACTCGCCAAATGGATATACCGCACTCGGTCCTGCGGACCTCAGTGCGGTATAATTATTTGGCCCTGCATGCACGCGCTTACCGGATATGTGCATTATTTGTATAATATACTAATGAAGAAGGAGGAGTTGTTCACATTTTCTTTTGGTTTTATTTGTAGTTTTCTGGGGAGGACGAGAGGGCTACCAAAGCCTGCTCAATACTGACCTACAGGGAGAGCTCTCTCACATGGCTAACTTCTTTAAGATGGCTGTTAGTAAGTATATATTCACTAGATCAAGCCAGAATATAATAAATGAATATGTACCAATCATTTTGGAAACATTTATCAATATTGCATTTTTTTCTTTAAGATAAAGATTCTTATGTAGTTATGTGTAAAAAAAGAGGAGTCAAAAACAAGAATGGAAATCGTCATATTAGATGAACATGAATGCAGGTATTAAATAGGAGACAGAAGTAGTAAGTAGATAGCTGAATGCATTGATAGAAAGAGACAATATGTTTTTTTTAAATCATTATTTGTATTGTTTTGCTACTTACTAGGTAGATTTATGATAATGATAGCAATAGGGAGATTATTTGATGTACATCATAATACCTTGATAGATTATTGTAGTCCGGTCTGTTAGCGTAAAAAACACCCTACTTGTGGACACAGTGGACAAAAGCATGATTTTTTCTCCAGACCTTTGTTTATGTATAAGAATTAAAAATGGGGTATGCTCCAAAAAATCTGGCTGCAGGAACAGTGAAAAAATGGGTGAAAATGTCAGAATTTATGAGTTTAGATTGGTCTGATATATAGACTAGCGCTAGTGCAAAACTCAATAGCAGTGCATTATTTTGCATTGATTTAGTTCTTGAATTCAGACCCTTTTTGAACAGATATTTTGTTTGTCCTCACATCTCAATGCACTAAATATCTGAATGCAGATGCTAAACAAGCCGAAGGGTGGCGGAGGAGGGGGTTAAATGTTGGTGTGTATGTACATATTTTGGTCTTGGTGTAAAGATGTGCAAGACACATTTTTTGCATGTGTTGCCATGGTAACAGTGTATTATGGCAAAATAAGGTTACAAATCTTGCAGTTAGAACTACTTCCTCTGTTTTCATCCGATTCTCATGAAATTTGGCACACACATTGGTCTTGAGGTGAAGATGTCTAAGACACACTTTGTGTGTCTTTCGGAAATTTCGTTGCCATGGTAACAACATAACATTTTGTGAAAATTGGGGAAAAAACCTTACAATTCAAACTGCTTCATCAGTTTTAAATCAATTCTCATGAAATTTGGCACACACATTGGTATTAAAGTAAAGATGTACAAGGCACTTTTTGTGATTGTTTCAGAAATTGTGTTGCCATGGTAACAGCATATTATATGGCAAAATTTAGGTAAAAACCTTGCAATTTGAACTACTTCATCAGTTTCAAACCAATTCTCATGCACGATATGGCTCACACATTGGCCTTGAGATAAAGATGTGCAAGAACCTTTTTTTTTTCATTTGTCAGAGAGTGCATTGCCTTGATAACCACATATAGCCAGAAATGCAGGGAAAACTCGTCAATTGTGGATCAAACTACTTCTCAGTTTTCAGCCTGTGCTCAGAAAAGTTTACACAAATATTCATTTTGGGTAAAGATTCACATTCAGTGTTAAAGGGGAATCCAGCCTTGGTCATAAAATGTTGTGTGGAAAAGGAGAAAAATAAGAATGGTGAAAGTTTTAAAGCAATCGGACAAGCAAAATAAAGTTATGGCTGCTTTAAAATTAAGATCCCTAAGGCTACTAGTATGTAGATTTCAAATTGATAATGGGTAAGTAAATTATGACAAGGGGTGAGGCCGCAAGGACAACTTTCCCATTGGCCTTGTACTTTGATTTTTGGTTTTCTCCTAAATTTCATTGGGGCCGTAATATAAACCTGTTAGCAGGTTAGAATAATGCTTTATGTCCTCATGAAAGAAAGATACAATTTGAAGTAAAACTTTTGAAAAAGGC